>NC_133622.1:207068927-207143927 GCF_048593235.1 Sminthopsis crassicaudata
AGATAGATAGATAGATTAGTTAGAGAGATAGACGGATGATGGATGGGTAGGCAGATGAAGAGAAAGAGAAAGAGAGAGATAAGTGGGTAAGGGGATGAATGAGATGGATAGATGAGTAGATAGACAATAAGACAGACAGACAGACAGACAGATAGATAGATAGATAGATAGATAGATAGATAGATAGATAGATAGATAGATAGAGGGATGGATGGATGGATAGATAGATAGATAGATAGATAGATAGATAGATAGATAGATAGATAGATAGACAGACAGATAGATTAGATAGAGAGATAGATGGATGGATGGATGAATGGATAGGTAGGCAGATGGAGAGAAAGATGAGTGGGTAAGTGGATGAATGAGATCGATAGATGAGTAGATAGACAGACAGTGAGACAGACAGACAGATAGATAGATAGATAGATAGATAGATAGATAGATAGATAGATAGATAGACAGACAGACAGATAGATTAGATAGAGAGATAGATGGATGGATGGATGAATGGATAGGTAGGCAGATGGAGAGAAAGAGAAAGAGAGAAAGATGAGTGGGTAAGTGGATGAATGAGATCGATAGATGAGTAGACAGACAGATAGATAGATAGATAGATAGATAGATAGATAGATAGATAAATAGATAGATGGATAGGGAGGCAGATGGAGAGAAAGAGAGAGAGATGAGTGGGTAAGTGGATGAATGAGAGATAGATGGGTAGATAGACAGTGAGACATGGATAGAGAGATAGATAAATGGAGGGATGGATGGATGGATAGGTAGGCAGATGGGAGAGAAATGAGTGGGTAAGTGGATGAATGGGATGGAGAGATGAGTAGACAGATAGACAGTGAGACAGATAGATTAGATAGATAAATGATAGACAGATCCATACTTTAAAACATTTAGTGTTTACTATATGCCAAGCACTGTCTGAGATCTGGTGATATAATTATAAGCTAAAAAAGATATTTACCCTCAAGGAGATTACTTTCTACTGAGGGAAGACAAAAATAAAAGGGAGCCTTGGGAATGGGAAGGAGTTAAGGGAAGAGGAAGAGATAGAAAAGTCCAGAGAGTAAGAAATGAGCATTTATGAAATAATAGTCTAGACCAAGGACTTATCAATCAGGAAGCAAGGGGACGACTAAGTTAGAAGGGTAAGAAGTGGAGCTAAGAGTAACAATTTGCATTTCCATCCCCCCCCCATTTTTTGCAACATGATGCCTAGCACCTAGTAGATGCTTAATAAGTTGGTTGAATTGAACTGCCACCAAGCAATCAAGAAAGAGACACTCTCTCTTCAGCTAGCCTCCCTTTCCTCCACTCCCACAAGAAACAGCACAGAATAACCAAAGTCGTATAGATTATTACTTTCTTGTCAGGAAAACAAGGTATATATTTAGAAAACTCCAGCTCTCAATTCTCCGCCACACTCTGGCCCATGCTTATATTCCATTGTGGAAGAAGGAGAGAGGATAGATGGGGAAACGGAATAGTTTCGGCCTTAGATACTATGCCAGGAAATTTTCTTTGGTCTCACACACTGTCATGAAATAATGGAAAAACAGCGAGAAACAAAATTGTTCTAAATCTCCCATTTTCTAGTTAGAGTGAACAGAAGATTTTGATAAACAAGAAGTCGAATGTCTAGTGTAAAGTAAATGACGGGTTTAGATCACTAACATTCCCAGAAGCCAGTCTAGTCGCTAGGAATGGTGACAATGTCATTCAAGCTTGAACCTCCGGCTGGACTTGTCACTAAGTCCAGTCATCTGAGAGAGTTCCTCCAGCCCTGTGCCAATGGGTCATCTCCTCAGGGCAGTATCATCGACTGTCTTAAAAACTCACCAAGGACACCAAGCCAA
The DNA here is from genome assembly GCF_048593235.1 of Sminthopsis crassicaudata. Lineage (NCBI taxonomy): Eukaryota > Metazoa > Chordata > Mammalia > Dasyuromorphia > Dasyuridae > Sminthopsis > Sminthopsis crassicaudata. The sequence continues at coordinate 207,070,799 of NC_133622.1, forward strand.
TTTTCTAATTAATCACATCACAGGCTGGGATTCCATGATTCATCTGTGACCCAGGCCAATTTAGAGAAAATTCTAAATGGGGAAAATTCAGGATGGTTGGACCCCAAAGGGGAAGAAGAGAAAAAAACTGATTGTTTAGAACCCACTTAGCATTCGACTAACTGGGATTTTTGTTCTTTCAGGAGAATAAATTATTAAGTAAACAGAGAGCAGGGTTACATGACAAAGTAAGCAAGCTTCACATACATGCTCCCCCTTCTATGTTCCACCCCCCCATCTCCCCAGAGACCCAGCAAGAGCTTTCCACCACTAGGAAAATATTCTGTGATGGAAAGTAAACAGAAAGGCGTTTTGAAAGATTTCTAACTTCAAGGGCTGAAATGAAAAAAGGTTTTCTGGTGACCCCTCAGTGAACCAAGATATCGCATTAGCTGGGATCCTGCTCTGTCAAACCTTCCACTGTCTGAGCTTTGACTAAAGCAGGAAATATGTTGATGTTTTTCCTGTCAGGGAATTCAGTCCTGATGGATTAACTGAAAGAAATCATTCTGTAATTCCCTATTCCCCCCAAAAAAGATATGGCTTAGATCACTGTTTTGCCCTAAGTGAGGGAGAAGTCTTAGCTTCCGAAAATCATAAGTAGCTGGTGGTCCAGTAGACAGAGTTTTGGACCAGGAGCCAAGAAGAACTGAGTTTAAATTCAGCCTCAGGCTAGTACTAGCTGTGTGACTCTGGGCAAGTCATTTAACCTTTTTTGCTTTATCTGTGCAAGGAGCTGGAAAAAGAAATGGCAAACTGCTTCACTATCTTTGCCAAGAAAACCCCAAAAGAAATTGTGAAGAATCAGACACAAATTAAAATTTCTTTTTTTTTTTTTTCTTTTTCTGAGGCTGGGGTTAAGTGACTTGCCCAGGGTCACACAGCTAGGAAGTGTTAAGTGTCTGAGACCAGATTTGAACTCGGGTCCTCCTGAATTCAGGGCTGGTGCTCTATCCACTGCGCCACCTAGCTGCCCCCCAAATTAAAATTTCTTAGCTACAAAATGAGGATAACAGCCAATACCTTCCTAGGTTACCAGCCAGGATCAAATGAGATCATAAATACTGAAGTTCTTGACAAATACTTGGTATATAACAAGTACTATATAAATGCTTATTCCCTTCCCCTTAGAAGATCCTAGTCTGTAGAGTAGAAAGGTTGCTTAAGTACAAACATAATTAACAAAGTTGTATTTGGAATCAGGAAGACTTGAATTCAAATCTCACCTTTGAGACCTATTAGCTATTTGACTGCAGAAAGCTGATTAACCTCCTCAACCTCATTTTCCTCAGCTGTAAAATGGAAATTATATTGCCTACCTCATTGAATTGTTGAGAGGTTTGAATATTATATAAGTACCTTGCAAACCTTAAAGAAATAAGAATTAGTGAGGAGGAAGAGGACAAAGAGGAAAAAGAAAAAGGGAGGAGGAGGAAAAAGAGGAAGAGAAGAGGGAGGAAGAAGAGGAGGAGGAGAATGTGGAATAAGAATCAGTCTCAAAGTCGAAAAGAGTGGAGTTCAAGTCTTGTCTCTGAATTCAGGATGGCTAACAATTTTGGCTTTCACTCAATCTATCAATGAACCAGGTAATTCCTTGAATCATAGAGTTAAAGAGGGAAGGGAACTCAAAAGTGATCTAATCTAACCCCTTCATTTTATAGATGAGGGAACTGAGATAGAGGAAAGCTGTCACTTGCCAAGATCATAGGTATTAAAGTAGCCCATCAGAGGTAGCATTTGAACCCAAGACCTGTTGTAGAACAATTGCTGATCTGCCCTGAGAGAAGAAGCCATCTCACCAGAAGTCCCCTACAGCAGTGAAATGATGGGCCCCAAATCAATATAACTGAGTCTGGCCCTTCTCCTATTTTGCAGATGATGGAACTGAGGTCCTGAGGGGGAACTATCTCCTTCAAAATCATAAAGATAGCAAATAAACAGGCAGGATCCAAATCCAAAACGTAGTACTCCAAATCCCAGGTTCTTTCTACCATCACCTTATATAGCCCTGGCCTGTGGAGGCCGAGTGCTCCTGACTACCTGAGAGGTCTGGTCACAATCCCAGGAAATCCAGAGAGGGAATGATGGGCAGGAGACAAACTAGACACATGGAGGTTCCCGGCTGAAACTCCCTACCAGAAGGGCTTGGTGAGCATCACACTTGGAAGAGGGAGGCAAGGTAGCACAAAAATGAATGGGTACCATCCCACTTCCTTTATGAAAGCACCAATGATACCACAACCCTCTGAGTCCTTTCTCAAGGTGCTCATGAAAAAGTGGTGCCCCATTCCTTGCCCTGTTACCAGCTTGGAAGATATTAAATAATCCCTATGTTCTTCACATACAAGCTGGGCGGGGGGGGGGGGGGGGGGGGGGGGAGGGGGGAGGGGAACAAATCTCTCATATTCAAAAACCAACCCAACACCACAAATTAATTTATCCGGCCCTGTAGGATGGGATGCTTAGGAAAGGAAAGAAGTCCCTATGAATTCCTAAACAGGAAATGACTAATCTTCAATTCCAAAGTAATAATAGCTAGCATTTAAGTCTGCAAAGTCCTCCACAAACATCATTTCAGTTTCTTTTCACAACAAACCTGAGAGATAGATACTAATACTCCCATTTTGCAGATGAGGACATTGAGGTAGACAGATATTAAATGATTTGTCCAGGATCACACAATTAATAAGTATTTGAAACAGGTTTTGAATCCTGGTCTTCTGATTTTATGTCCAATGCTCTATTCATTCTTCAACATAGGTGATTTTTATTTTTTTATTGGATCTTTTTTTTTTTTTTTCAAAACATATGTAAGGATAATTTTTTCACCAAACCTAGCTGATCTTAAAAAGACAAACAATTCTGGGACAGCTAATTGGTGTAATGAATAGAGCCCTGAAGTCAGGAGGGGAAGGAAGGAAGGAAGGAAGGAAGGAAGGAAGGAAGGAAGGAAGGAAGGAAGGAAGGAAGGAAGGAAGGAAGGAAGGAAGGAAGGAAGGAAGGAAGGAAGGAAGGAAGGAAGGAAGGAAGGAAGGAAGGAAGGAAGGAAGGAAGGAAGGAAGGAAGGAAGGAAGGAAGGAAGGAAGGAAGGAAGGAAGGAAGGAAGGAAGGAAGGAAGGAAGGAAGGAAGGAAGGAATGGAGGGAGGGAGGGAAGGAAATGGAGGGAGGGAGGGAAGGAAAATGGAGGGAGGGAGGGAGGGAAGAAGGGAATGGAGGGAGGGAGGGAGGGAGGGAAGGGAAGAAGGGAATGGAGGGAGGGAGGAAAGAAGGAAGAGACAAAACTCATAAAAATAGAAAAATCACTCCAGGTGAACTTGATCTCATCTCTAATGATCCCTTTGGACTAGCACCTATCTACATCCCATTCACTTTGGAATCTCTTGGGCAGCAGCTGCATGTGATTGTTTAATCCATTCAATTCCAATATTTACTGAATGCTTATTTTGAGCTGGGAGATGTGAAAGCAAAAGAATTAGACCAGAGAACATGTCCTAAACCAAGCATGTATACTAGAAACAAAAGCACAAATTTCAGATTTCCTACCCCTCACTGACCAAAAAAAAAGAGGGGGAGGAGGCACTCCCCTAATCCCCAGCCATCTGCTCTGGGAAAAACAGCTCACCCAATGCTTTTGCATCCTCAGCCCCTGAGTCAGCTGAAGTATGGAAGCTAAGGCTGAAAATCCCAATGGAAGGAAGGCAGACAGCTCAGGGGGAAGAATCAGCCTTTGCACAGCTGTCTGCAATCAATAATTCTCCCACCTAGTCTATATAAAGAACTTCAAGAGGGCCCCAGTCCCTGTAAATGTGGTAGAGCAGCAGTTATTGAGAAAATGAAGTAGAAGAGGACTCAGGGGAGAGAGAGAGCAGAGAATGGAATAAATCCAAACTCAGTGCAAAGGGCAGAAGAAGGAATTACATGGTAGAAAGTAAGGATGAAGGGGGGAAAAAAGGAACCCAAGTTCAAGCCCTCAGAGCTGGCTCTGTCTACAGTTTGAGAGAGAACAAGGGAATCCAAGCGTAGGTAAGTGGAATGCATTTCCAGTTGGGGGTGGGATGGGAAAGTTCCACTGTCATGTCGTCCCTGACAACACATCCTTCTGCAGAGGGTTGTGAATCTGGCTCACTATTGGTTAGAAGTTTTATCATTAGAGTAACTATGATAACCAAGTCCTGGCCAGTATAAATATTTGGCTGGCACGGTGCTGAGCTCCTAGTCATTTTTCAGGAGGGAAAAAGAGATTTAGGAGAGGAAATGAATATTGAGTCAGGAGGTGATTTTAATTACAGGCAAGTACTGATATGCTTGTGGGTAGGATAGGGTAGAAGTAGCCCATAACACCGGGCAGCAGCTAGATGGAGATACTCAAGGAAACCCTCATTTTCTGCATTTTTGTAGGAGTCCAGCTAAGCAAGAAGGATCTGGTAGATGTTACAGATCAAGTTAAATCCACTAAGGTCACCTGAGACAGAAAGGAGGTGGACATCAAGGGATATGGGAAATGAGTCACAAGCTGAGCAGGGACAGGGAAGGAAGGGGTCTTTGAGAAGGCAGGTGCAATGTTGGTAGCTCAGATTCTAGCCCTCAGTCTCTGTTTCCTGGTGGTGGGCTCCAGCAGGTTAACTATAATCATGATTTACTTTTTTGCCTCTGCTGCAAGTGCCTAGAAAATGTCACTCAATATAAAAGGCATCAAACTTTCACATGGGACATCAAAGCCATCCAATGCAAAGTCAAGCAGCTGAAAGAGAAGAAAAAAATATTCTAGAGTATTTGCCAAGCAAAAGCACCAAAAATTTTACAGGAAATGGGGGAGAATTAAATGGAACGTGTGTAGGATTGAACACAGGTGGAGCTGGGTGTAAGCAAGCTGACGCTGGAAAACTTCCTACTGTCTGCAATTCCTGGACATGGCTTCATTCCAAGTCTGAAGGCTGGTATGTGGCTGAGGAGAAATTACCCCACTGCTAGTGGAGCCATGAGCTCTCTGAAGTCTCCAGAACTAGCTCTGCCCCCCATCCCATCGGAATACGTTTGTGGAAGGTCCCCCCCTCCCAGGAAATCGGCTCTGTTCCTGATGCTAGGATAAAAATACCAAGACAAAAAAGAAAAAAGGAATAGGAAACAGGCAAAACAAGATGGCAAGAAGATCTTTGGGTCTTGATTCCTTTTGGTGAGCTGGGGGAGCCTGTGCCCTTTACCAGCAGCTGAGTGATTTCTGAGCTTTTGCTCAGAAATGATACTCCAACTAAGCCTTTTAGCGCTGTTCCCAAAGTGTGGTCTGTGGATTCTTGGAGAGAGATCAAACTTATTTTCATAATAAAACTAAGATGTTATTTGCCTATTCAAATACTTCTCCCTTTTCTAACTGGCTGAAGCCAAATTTTTCTATATTTCAACCAAAACAACATATTGCAACAGTCAGAATGCAGAAGCAAATACCAGAATGCAGCTGTCTTTCATTAAAGAGATTAGCAAAATATGTAAAACAATGCAATTCTTTTCACTAAATGTTTGAGTTTTAGAAATGTCATTTATGCTATTGTAGTTTTATAATTTTAATGAATTAATAAATATATATTTTAGAAATGTATCCATTTTAACTTCCAGTATCATAAAGGCAGGTCGATATTGCCCACATAAATAAAGTGTGTCAGGGCCTTAAAGTGTAGAGGATTAAAAAAATAAAGTGGCAATGAGGAGGGAGAGAACTTTAGGAATGGGGTGACAGCCTTCACAAGGAGGCAGGAGAGAAGATGCTGAAAGGGTTTTTGGGGTGTCTGTGCTTCCCTTCTGAAAGAATCCCTTCATTCTGCTGCTATGTCAAAAGGCCTCCACGCTGAGCTGTCCTATTACACACATGCTCAATGGTCTAAGAAAATACCCCAATGTTAGTACTAATGCTGTCTGCTAAATGCTCACCAATTCCATTTCATGCTTCCTAAGAATACAAACATGGCACCCCATCTGCATTTACTGCCCCCCATCCAGATTAACACTGGTGAGCGGGTACCCAGAGGGCCAGTTACTACTACTTTTAAGGTCATTTACAGCTCTGGAACTGCAAGGTCTCCTTTCTTTCTCTGGAGTAAGGGCACTCAAGTATGGGTTGTGATACATGAATTGCTTTCATGATCACCCCAGCTGGCTCTTCTCAGAGCATGGCATCTGGATTACATGGAATAACCTACTCCTAGACTGGTCAAGCAGGTCACTCTAGCCCCAAAACTTTTGTGTATCGGGCTCAGCCGCTCTTTGACTAGACCCTAAGTTGCCCAATTGTTTGGCCACTGGGCTCCTGCCATCTTAGGCTGGATGGGTTCCTCAGGCACCATTTTTCATGGATCACAGCATCTCTTTTGGATGAATCAATCAACTGGTTTTACTCTTCTCTGGACAATGACCATCTTCACTACCCTCATGCCCTGACTTGGCAATGTTTCTGTGCTCTCTTGAGCTTCAGTATTGTCCCGTTTTAGCAAGGACAACAGCTTTTCTGAGATTGGCAGGAAGCATTAAAGGCTTCAGCCACTTCCAAAATGGAGGCAGAAGAGGTTCAATTCTTCTTGGTTCAGTTAAGATTCTGCTTTTATTTACAATGAAGACCCAAGTTATACTTCCCAGATTCTTTTTGAGGTCTTATTCAAATTGTCAGCTGGGGCCAAATATATTAAAGCCTTCTCTGCCCTGAGACAAGCTTATTTTCTGGCTAGCCTCTTCCTAGGTGGTTGAGCTACTCAAACCTCAGATCCTTCTGAAGTGTGGAATATTGCCCTTAAATTTCAAAGGGTTCATCCTTTACATGGCAATTTCTCAACTTTGCTCAGTCAAAAAAGTGCAGACTGATACACAAACATTAGACCCTTTCCCGAGTAAATAAATATCTCCACCGATGTCACAAGAGGTGAACTCGGAAAGTGATTTTGCCAATCCCTAGAAGGTCAAAGCAGTGATTGGAATTATCAAAGAATTTCTTCATTTCCTCAGATTCTCCCAGGAAACTTCTCTTTGGCAATCTCAAGTTTCTGAAAGACATCCATTGAAGGCATTGTGACTGGCACATCATCAGTGCAGAAATACACTAGCTCCATTTCTTACCGGGAAATATGGTGAACTTAATGTTTTGTGTCACTGGAAATAAGATTTTTTTTTTTACTCTTTTTTTTTTTTCCCTTTACAAAATAGTGCAACAAAGAAACAAGGCCTGTTTAAATGAACTATCATCTTTTTTATTATTTTGCCTTATATTTTTCTATGTAAAAACTTTCCATTTTTCCATTTTACACTTATCTCTGCTTCTCCTTCCTACCCCCTATCCCAAACTTCTACTAATATACTGAAATCATTCACTTTTAAAGATAGATAAGGATTTGCTCATTATACACAAACTTGCAGTTACAAGAGTAGGGAATAAGCATTTTTATAGCACTATGCTAAATGCTTTTTTTCCCCAAGTATTATGTCATTTGATCTTTATAACTATCCTAAAAGGGAGGTCTTACTATTATCCCCATTTTATAGTTGAGGAAACTGAGATAAATAGGGATTAAGTGATTTACTCAGGATCACAAAGCTAATAAGTGTTTAGGGCTGGACTTGAATTCAGATCATTCTGACTCCAAGCCCAGTATTCTAATCACTGTAGGTCTTCATCTCTTATTTCTCTATTATCCTTTTAATAAACTTTCTGTAGCATCCCAGAAAGCTTTGCTGGCTTTCTTTCTGATTTTGGGTTTTTAAGAAATAAACTGTTCTATTCTGGTTTCTCCTCATGTCTTTAACCCTATACATGGAAGCTTTTTTTTTTTTCCCATATTAGTCATGCTGTAAAAGAAAAACCAAAACAAAATGGAAAAACCATGAGGGAGAAGGTAAACAAACAAATAAAAAAGATAAAAATAGCATGCCTTTATCTGCATTCAGTCTTCACAAATCTCTCTGGATGTGGTTGGCATTTTCTATCTATAGAAGCTTTTTTTTTTTTTTTTTCTTGCAGAAAAATTCAAGATTTCTTGGCAGTTCCTTGCCTGTACTATCATAGGTAAAGATCAATCAGTCAGCATTGCCACCCCTCCCCATAAATCCTTCAGCTTTTTTCTCCTATTTCCTTGAGCTATTGATGCCTGGGACAACATAGGACAACCTTATCTATCAAAGTAAGAACATTGAGAGGATTGAGCAATAATGGACCACAACCAAGGGGTGGTTTCCTGAAAGAATATCGCACAAATCACCTAAGAATTATCTTATAGAGCTAGGAAAAAAAAAAAAATTCATCTGGAAGAGCAAAAAATCATGGAACCCTCTCCTGAAAAGTCCCATCTCTTGTGGCATGCATGACCAAATTTACTTGGGAAAGGGCCTGAAGTCTGTATCAGTCTGCCCCTTTTGACTAAACTAAGGTTTTGGGGAGGAAGGAAAATGTTAGTGAATTTCTCTAATAAAGGTCTCATTTCTCAAATATATAGAAAACCGAGCCAAATTTATAAAAAATAAAAGCCATTCCCCAATTGACAAATGGTCAAAGAATATGAACAGGCCAGTTTTCAGAAGAAGAAATCAAAACTCTCAATGGTCATGAAAAAAAATGCTTTATGTGATTAATAAGTAGAGAAATGCAAATTAAAACAAATGTGAGGAACACCTCAAATCTATCAGATTGGCTAATGTAATAGGAAAGCAAAATGACAACTGTTGGAGATGTAGAAAAGTAAGTATATTAATATATCATTAGTAAAGTTGTGTACTGCCATTTTGGAGAGCAATGTGGAGCTATGCCCTTGGCTATAAAATTATACATACTCTTTGTTGCTGAGATACTATTACAAATCTATATCTTTTTTTTTTTCTCTCTGAGGCTGGGGTTAAGTGACTTGCCCAGGGTCACACAGCTAGGAAGTTATAAGTGTCTGAGACTAGATTTGAACTTGGGTCCTGCTGAATTCAAAGCTGGTGCTCTATCCACTGTGCCACCTAGCTGCCCCCCATGTCTTATGGATAAAAATTTTTATACCAGTTTTTTTTTTTTTGTGTGTGTGTGTGTGTCAAAGAACTAGAAATTGAAGGGATGGCTACCATTTGGGAAATGGCTGACCTACTTGTTGATGGAATACTATTGTGCTATAAGAAATAACAAGGTAAATAGTTTCAGAAGAACCTGGGAAGATCTTTATGATCCAGTGTAAACTGAAATGAACAGAACCATGAGAATATTGCATATAGTAACAATAACTTTGTGACAATAATCAGCTATAAAATTCTTACCTACTCTGATCAATACAAATGATCCAAGACAATTTGACAGGATACACGATTAAAAAAAAAAAAAAAAAAAGTTATCCAGCTCCAAAGAGAGATCTGATAAACTCTGGATATAGATTGAAACTTTCCCCCTACTTTATGTTTCTAGGTTTTTTTTTTTTTTTTTAAATAACATAATTTATATGGTAATTTTGTGCATCACTTCACAATACAATCAATAATCACCTACCCGGCAAAACTGAGCATAATCCTTCAGGGGAAAAAAGGTTCATTCAACCAAATGGAGGACTTTCAAGTTTTCTTGAGGAAAAAAATAGAACTAAGTAGAAAATTTGGCTTCCAAATACAAGACTTAAGAGAAGCATAAAAAGGTGAACAAGAAAGGGAAATTATAAGGAATTTAATAAGGCTAAATTTACATTCCTTTAAGGGAAGGTATCCTGTCTATAGCTATATAAGACGGTGTTTTAAAGTTATTTATCTAAATTTTAAATTTAATTTTACAATACTACTCATTTTAAATTTGTAGTATTTAAAATACTACATTTTAAATTTATAGGATTTAAAATACTACTCATACCTATTAGATTGGCTAATAGGACAGAAAAGGAGAATGACAAATATGGGATGGGATGTGAGGGAAATGGGACATAAATTCACTATTGGTGGAGTTGTGAATTGATTCAACTACTCTTTAGAACCATTTGGAACTATGCCCAAAGGGGTATAAAACAGTGCACATCCTTTGATGAATGCACTACTACTCTTGAGGTTGAGAAGGAGGACCCCAAAAGTCCCAGAACAGTGGTGTGAGGTGTCTCAAAGAATTTGCAGTCTTGAACCCATCTCCTAGTCAAGGGGCAAAGTTTTATTGAAAGCAATGTGACGCCATTACAAATTCTAAGGGAATCTAGTAAAGAAACTGAAACAAGGAGATACACTTATATAGTTTTCAATCACAGATATGCTAATTCTATGACTCATAGTAGAAAGAAGTGGTCTCCCAAAGGGGAGGTTCTCAACTGATCAGATTATTACTGACAAGATTAACAGTCAGGGATGACTTAAGGAATGGTCTTATTCTCTATTGTCTCAGGAGTTTGATCTGTGGGAGTTTCCTGAGTCTAGAAGCTGTCTGGCTAAGGAGTGTTCAGAATCAGCTAGATTCCTGTGCCAGTTTCCTGAGGCAGATTCCAAAGCCAGAAGACCCAGATCCACTGACTCATTAGAACAGAAGCCCCCCAAATCAGGAGATCACAAAATTTACATTATATCCCTACTACTGCTTTTTCTTTTTCAAATTTGGAACTCAAAGTTTTAAAAACAAATGTTTAAAATTATTTTTATGTGTAATTGGGGAAAATACTAATTTTTTTTATTTTTAAGTATCAATAAATATGGTTAAAAATAATTCCCACAATGAAAAGACAGAAAGAGCCCAAAAACTGCCTTAGCCAACAAATACTTGATCTCCTTGCCAAAAAAAGAGATGTGGAAGCCAAGGGCAACATTGGTTTAAAGCACAAGCTCATTTGCAAAACACTAAGGACCAAGATGATGGAAGAATTTGGGCAGTGCTGCCCCATAAAAAAAGCAAAAGGCATGGGGGATGGGAGAGAGAACCAGTTTGAAGAAAGGTTGGCCTAAAATCTGGTTAAACCAGATCAGCCCAAAAACATTTGTAAATGAAACCAGAGGGAAAGCAATAAATGAAATGGAACAGTTCTGCCAGCATTTCCACAACCTTTTCCTTAGCCCCTGTGGCACTACCTTGGGACCCAAAGTACTATGGGAAGCAGCAGCCCTTAGGAAGAAGGTACCTTTCATTAAGCTGGACCAATGAAATGCTTCTTGGAAAAATTGGAGCTAGAAAATATGTAATTTTAAAGGCATGAAAGTGGTATTCTCAAGATATCTTAAAGAGGGTAAGATTATAAAGGAATTAAAAAAAAAAATCCAACAGTATTTTTATTCCTCCCTCCACAAAAGGTGATCAGTAATAATAACTATTAATAATAACAATTTATATAATGCTCATTCTGTGCCAGGCACTGTGGTAAGCACTTTATAAATATTGACATTTATAAATATTTTAACTTCTGTGGAAAGTGGATGCTATTATTATCATCCCCATTTTACAGATAAGGAAACTGAGGCAAACAAAGGTGGATTGACTTGTCAAAAAGTTACACTAGTGACTGAGGTCAAATTTGAATTAGTGAGAATTAGATGAAGGTTTAGTTTCTACAGAGTTCCATTTAAAAAAGTCAAAACTGTAATATTTTTCTCTAAGATGTAATGTTCTCTGGGGGGCTTCTGGGAGCAGCCTTAGTTTCAGTTCAGTGTAATCACCCCAAATACAGCCAGGGATTAAAGTCCAAATCCTTTGTTTCCTTCAAAGTCTTGTCTCCTTCCTGAGTCCTGGTTAGCTTTCTTAGAGGCCTATCTCTCTCCTTGGTTCCGAGAGCTCTGCCAGCTTCTGCCTCCAGCTTCCTTCGAATAAGCTTCTAGGGGGCTTGTCCCTTCGCGCCCTGAGAGCTCTTCCTTATATGCCCTTCACTGAGTATATACCAATCATTATATCATGAGGAAACCATTATTTGTTGTAGGATTAAAACAATTTAACCACTGTCTCCTCAATTCCACTCAGTACCTTGTTTCAAGTTCTAGACCATAACATCTTGTAGGATCAGATCAATCATGCTGAAGCATGCTGAATTAGATAACTATTGTCTCTATCAATTCCACTGACTTAGCACCTTGTAAGAATCCTAACACAAAACCATTGATGTGAAATTGAAACCTAAGAAATAAAGCCTAAAAGTTGGGCTGATGTGGAACAAAGGAAACAAACTTAGAATAAGAAACCTGTTATTGATGCAGAAGGGATGTGTATAAATACCCACATATGAGTAAAATAAAGGCTAGGATCCTCAAAATGGGAGTTGTAATTAGAGAAGGGAATATAGTCAGAGGGCACTATGACCAAATAAAGTGATTGCCAATGGGAGAGGTAATCACGGTTGGGGACTTAAATTCATGTGGGGGGATTAGGTGCTTTGGATAGGCTGTAATCTCTATAGTACCCAGTCAATGGGGAAAACAAGGGAGGGACAGAGAATAAAAGGCTGTGCTTTTGCACTTCAAGTGCGAGTTTCCCAGCTTAGACATTACTCTTTCCAATAAAATCTTTTCTGGATTCATCAGTGGAGTTATTGATTAGATGCTCCTCTCTTACACTCAGGTTTTCCTTATTCCAGAATCAGTGCTCTATTCACTGGAACACTCAGCTACCCAATCACCAATCCTTTCTCTTGTTTTTTCATCTCTGTACCATCTTTAGGAGGTTAGCCAGTGCACCCACTGAGTGTTGGGAGACCCTGGGACCTCAGAAAGTTGGGGAGCACAGTGCAGGTGGGACTGCCCTATGGAGCTCAGGAGGAACTCTGGTTCCTCCCCAATGATGTTCCTCCTATCACTGCTGAGAAGAGTTGAGTTGAATGGAAGGTGCAGGAACCTTTGCTGGAATTCTTAAGCATTGCTAGATGCTAGAAAGGGGCAGACATGGAGGACTTTAGTGATAGAAAGGAACTGGTTCCTTCTTGGTGCTGAAGAGCAGAGCTATCAAAATTGGAGGGGTAGAACTTCAACAACAATACTGTATGAAGATATATTCTGATGGAGGTGGAAATCTTCAACATAAAGAAGATCCAACTCGCTTCCAGTTGATCAATGATGGACAGAAATAACTATACCCAGAGAAGGAACACTGGGAAGTGAATGTAAATTGTTAGCACTACTGTCTGTCTACCCAGGTTACTTATACCTTCGGAAGCTAATAATTAATGTGCAACAAGAAAATGGTATTTACACACATATATTGTATCTAGGTTATATTGTAACACATGTAAAATGTATGGGATTGCCTGCCATGGGGGGGGGGGAGGGAGTAAAGGGAGGGAGGGGATAATTTGGAAAAATGAATAAAAAAAATTTAAAAAAAATAAAATAAATTTTTAAAAAAATTGGAGGGGTAGAAATAGAACTGCAAACTCCTTCCAAAGCCATCCTTGATAGGGGGGCTCTAACCTTTCAGAACTTTCCTGCTAACCCCCCATTTTCCATCCCAAAACTCTGTTTGCTTTTGAATTTCTGTGCCAGCTATTCCCTTGTGATCTTTCCCTGTCCCCCAACCCTTTCAGCTGCCTTTTGTGTGATTTGTGTGTAGAGAATGTAAAGTCTTTGAGGGTAGGAATTGTCTTCTTGCTCCTTGTATTCTTTGTGCTTAGCACAGTGAGTGGAACATAGTAGGCTTTTTTAAAGTGTTTATTAAATTGCATTGAATCAATGTAACAAGTAACCAAAGGAACAAGAGAATGATACATCGAATTTCAGCATGCTAAAACATATTGCCAACAAAGACTTGTCTGTAGGGCATTATTAGCTACATCAATAAAAGGGAAAGGATGTAACCAAAAGTGAAAAGATGAATAGAATGAATGTGAGCTACATTGTTCCTTTCAAACTAAGTTTAAAAAAAAAAAAAAGAAAGAAAGAAAGAAAGCTGAAGGCCTCCAGCATGTTGGGTGGATCCCTAAATGAGGGCATATGGAAAGACATGGAACAAACCCAACAAGATAAAAAAAGCATTGAAGAATTTGGGCCGGCCCCAGTAACTCACAAAACTGAAGTATCAAGGGTGTTCAATTAATAACAGACTAACAATAGTCTATTATTATAATGTCTATTAATGTTAATTATATATTATTGTAATCTATAGTATCTATTAATATTAATTCTATGTTATATTGTGTATTATTATTATAGTTTATTATGATGAATTAATAATAGTTCAATAATAATTAAGACTAGGTCAAGCAGATAAAATGCAGGATTTGAGGTCTGTGAGACTAGATTCAAATACCACTTCTGACACCCATTGAGTGACCAGACATTTAATCTCAAAGCCTTAGCTTCCTCACCTGTAAAAGGGGAGGCCCACTATCTGCAGTACCTATTACACAGGATTGTTGTAAGGTCATTGCTTATAGAGTGCTTTGCCACTGAGAGCTGTCCAAATGCCAATTGCTGCTGCTATTTATTTAAATAAAAATATATTTTATTATACACTTTGTATTTACATCACTGCATTTCCTAATGTATCCTTATTCATCCTACAAACCAGGAGATGATGTTTTATATCAAAGAATTTTTTAAAAAGAAAAAAAAAAAGCAGCAAGAACTAATATATTGAGTCTGACATTATCTATAGTGTTCGACTTCCACAGCCCCCCACCCTTGTTATAAAGGAGAAAATCCTGTGCATAAATTATTGACTACAACATCCCAAGAAGATGTCAGGGACAAAACATTCCCAGCCTCTTGGAACATATTTCATGGAGATCTATAGAAGGACCACTTAATTCTGGCAGAGAGCATGGAAGAACCTATATAATAACACGCCACAGGGGTTTTTATAACCCTAAACTTTGAGCTTCTGAAGAAGTCTTGTGCTTTGCTGGTAGGAGAATTTTGTGAAAACCCTCAGTCCCTTCTTCCCCACCCCCATTCTTTACCTACAACAGGGCTCCACTGTGTGCACTGGGCAAAGAGAAGGATTTCAATCCACTACATTCAACCATTTGAAATAATGATATGCCTGGGGGAGGGGGTGGAGTAGACTTTAAGCTATTTCAAAGAAAGAAAACTTTCTGACTCCAGTTCACTTACACGTTTCCACACTGTTTGAGGAACGTTCCCAACCGCATTCTTTTCTGAAATGGCAACACCCATGGAAAGTTTTCAGTAGGAAAAACTGGGTAAAATGTGTCCAAATGGAAGTTAAGCTGAAGCATCACATGAGCCTCCCCCACAAATACCACCAGCTGTGCTTACTGTAAGCAGGCTCTGAGGGCCAAACAGCCAATCACAACAATAAAGATCCCCAGACAGAAAGAAACCCAAATGGTCTGGCAGTGAGGAATCTAATCACACTGGCTAATATTCTCTGTACACCCCCCAAATGGAGCGCCTCATCTCTTAGACTGATGCTCCCTTCCAACTTCCGGATCAATCCAGAAGTATTTATAAAGTGATTACCGTGACAGAGGTTAAACAAAAACATCCCTGTGCTCAGGGAATTTATATTCTAATGAAATAGAAATGTAGCTCCCAGCTGAGGGGCAGGAAAGGTTGTTGAAATCCTGGGATGTTACATGTAATTGGGCTTTGTTTCAGTCAAAGTGAGACCTGTTAAAGACCCTACTTTCAATAGGTCAAGACCCCCCACTGTATCCAGGGGCCATCTCCAGTCATCCTGATCTATCTCTGGTTATTGGACTCAGATGGCTCTGATGACCTTGGACAGCCCTTCCTCACTAATCCAATTCACTTGTCATGGCATCACCTCCGTGATGTCATGGTCCTCTTAAAGAATGATGCAACTTGAAAAGAAGTGATTCCTGTTCCTTTTCAGAGAAGCTGTTTGAGCTATGAAGAATGATATAACAGAACCACAAAAGGCATGGGGTGAGGGCTCATCTGCCACAGCTCAGAAGAAAAAACAAAGTTTCATACTGGTTGATGATCTCCTACTCAAGAACCCCCTGGTAACTTATTAATTGGCCTGATAATAACATTGGAGGATTCTATTGTTTTCCCAGGCATGTGTACAAGACATAATAAATAAACTCCCAAGACTTAACAAAATAAATGGAAATTACCCACTTCTGGTCATTTGCATGGGGACAAAAAGACTGGCATTTAAAGAATGTGTTATTGAAAATTATAAAGTCTTATCTAAGAACTTGAAATAGAGACATGAGCTGTGTTTGGTTTACTATGACTCAATAAAAATAAATACAAAAGGAATAAAAAAAGAAAAGAAAAGAAAAGAAAAGAAGTGATTCCTGACAAGCCGATGTTATGCCACAGTTCTCAGTTTCCATAATTATCTTCACCCAGTCGTGACTCAGTTTCCCTGCTTCTAAAAGCTCAGTCCTGCAAAACCTCCCCTCCTTCTTTATCAGAATATTTGATAAGGATAAAAGATCTTATGTTTTAGAATATCAGAATACCTCTACCGATCCCAAGCTACCAGAATGTCAGATACCATCTTACCAAGATGCCTCTCCCCATCTCCCGGGATTCCTCCTTCCATGCCTCCCCTCACCCTGTCAGAACCTGATTGTCAGAGTCCCGTTCCAGCTCTTAGCACCCTGACTCGGCCCCCTGACTCTGAGCAATGTGTATATATGTCATTAAGAACTCTCATTGTTTACTGTATTCTTGAAGACAATAGTGTCATTCAGCCCTGGGACCAAACCATGGATCCATTTGGTCCTAGTATATCTCTCCCATTTAATAAATTATTAAATACTCTCTAATCTCAATCTTGCCTCAGTTTCTCCAGCATTACACTGAGAATTTTCAAAGAGATGACTAATAGAATTTAAGAGAAATGCAAAGAAAGAAAAGAAAGAAACCTTGGAGGAGAAGGGGGAAGGTACAGCCTTTGAAAAATGGAAAGAGACCTCCCTGGAGCCGTAACCATATGAAGAGTCACCTCCTTCCAGGCAACTTGTTACTTGATTTTACAAACCTCAAAATTAAGAAGGATGATTTTCTTAAGTAAGGTCATCCTCTCTTTGATCATCTTACTGTTGAGTCAAAGAATACCTATCATCTAAACTAACCTGTGTAACTTTCTTGTTAACCCTTTTACAACTCCTTTTGAGAAAATTATTTATTATTTGTGATTGTTCCTAAATGTAATCACATTTTGAGGAGAGGAAACTAAACTGGCTAAGTGGTATGCTAACTGCTTCCCTCCCCTATGGAGTAACCAGGAAAAGTGAATTTTATCCAGAATTTCAAGAAAGCATCATATCTTTAGGCTGCAAATTTCTGGCACTTGATAGAATGATATCCTTTTTGGAGATAGGAAAATGGAGTGAAAACCCAATCATGGCATCTCCTTGTTCCCTTTAAAGTGGAAGTCAAAATGTCCCTAAAGATCAGGCAGGACAGATCCCAGGTTATATCTATCTATACATCCTTGCCACCTAGGCTACCTTGAGTCTGTTGCTCAGCTGTTCTAATGTTAAACAGCATGTTGTGGTCAACTTGTGAGAAATGGTACCCTTATCTTTACTGACTACAAATACTCTTTCCTGGTTCTAGGCACTTTTCCATGGCCTAGAGCATCTGTTACATGGCTTCAAGGCATTAAGATATTAGACATGGAGCAGCCTTCCTCTGGGAAATGGTACGTGTTGGATAAAATATTGAATATGTTCTCATATCCAACACAGTGTATGTCAGGTTTAAAAAAAAAAAACAAAAACCCACAAACTTTATGGAGGGCTTATGGAAAGACACAGAACACAACCAAATAAGATAAAAAGGCCTTGAGAGATTGCACAGTTGTATTAACCAAATGGTCTGTCTTTATGCTATTTTTATACTAACAGAGTCTATTGTTTGAATCTTTTAGAAAAGACTATGCTTTTGACTCTGGCACGGTAGCTTATAAAGTCAGCAACAAGGGGCTTTGGAGGCCATCCAGACCACGCCCCTCACTTTACATCATGCAGCTGAGGCCCTGAGAGGGGAAGGGACTCATCCACCCTCAGAAGCAAGCTTGAAGGGCTGACCCATTGGTGAGGGATTCATTTGGGGAAACCCACATGACCAGTGGAAATTCTCTACTCAAGTGGTAAGAGTGGCCCTGAGCAGCCATTGGAGAATTCTAATGGCTGAGAGAATTTTCAGAACATCAGGAGTTCCTCAGGCTACTGCTGGGATGTTTTTCTTAAATTGAATCAATAGAAAGGAAAGGAAGTTTTCTGTAAAGAGGTTTGTCATTGGCTGGGTGAGAGCTGACCAGTTCCAGCCCATCCAAACCTGCCCCCTATCGAGATAAAGGAGTGGGGTTTGGCCCTTAATTTTTATTTGAGCATCAGAAAGAGAAGGGGATCAAGAAGAGAACTGAAAGGAAAAAAACTGTCCATTATTTGTGGGAATGGGGTGTAGTGAGCAGCAAAAATTGCATAAGATGGAATGCAGTCACTGTATTGGTGGTTTTATCTATTTAAATGTAAATTTTGTTATTGGTCAAGTGAAGGATTGAGGAGGAACCAGCCCTGAATTCAGCAGGACCAAATCAGGAGTTCAAATCTGGATCTGACACTTAACACTTCCTAGCTGTGTGACCCTGGGCAAGTCACTTAACCCCAATTGCCTCAGCTTTAAAAAAAAAAAAAAAAAAAAAGATTGGGGAGGGAAGGAGAAGGAAATAAACATATATATGGTACCTACTGAATATCACGCACTTTCAAAAAAAAAAAAAAAGACAGCAATACAATTTTTAAAATAAAGAATAGATTACTATGCTGAGGTCCCACATCATGGGAGCTAGACAAGTCTTGAAACAGAGTTCGGAACAACAAGGCCAAAATCCGAGGTAGGAGTAGATGATGAGGAAGGGTGATCTGGTTGGTTTAGGGAAACACCAGTAATTACTGAGAAACAGAAGAAACAGAAGAGGTCAGAGCTATAACTAAGGCAAAAACAATGGTGTAATAAGCAAATGACTGCCCAGAGCACAGTCCAATTATGGGATCAGCCAATTGTACCAGGAGAAGATATGGTCTGACCCTCAATCATGTAAAGGTTTGAGGAGGAGACAAGTCCATCTGGAGGGATTTCAGGGTGATGGATCCAGCATGGAGATTGTGGAACAACCTGGGATCAACCACAGAATAACCAGCAAAGGATAATAAGCCAAGGGATGGTGGAAGGAATCTCTAATCATTCCCAGGAAATGTTTCTCCTTTCAAATAGTTGTTGGCAGTCTGAATCAAAGCCCCTTTTCTCTCAGGGACAGGAGACTGGGGATTTGGTTCAGGCAGACTTCATCTAAGGCAATGTCATAGACTTGTCATGTGTCAGCCACGCCTTCCCATCAGTTAGTTGTGGATCTGAACAAGGCCCAGCAACAAGACGACAATCAATCAATCAGACCATCTCCTAGCTGCCCAGAGCTAGGGGTGGAAAGGGGACTGGAGTAGTCTCCGAGCTCCCCATTGTTTTATGTCTTAAGTTTTCCAGGCCCCAATTTTTTTACACCTAGCCCTGTGCAGGAATCATGTCACTTGCTTCAGTGATTCTGACCTAGTGGGTACTTTTATTCCACAGAAACCAGGAATCCAATAACTAGCACCATCCTTCTGAGATGAACTTTCATTTCTTCTCTCTCTATCTTATAGGTACCAAGTTGTTTGCATGCTGTCTACCCCATTAGAATGTATGCTCCCTGAGGGCAGGGGCCATGTTTTTGTCTTTAGTTGTAGCTCCAGAACTTAACACGTGTCTGGAATATAGTCAGCATTTGATAAATTCTTGGGGCTGACTGACTAAACTGGATAGGAGCTCAGTTAAAGTTGGGTAAGAAGACATTTGGGCACCAGGGACAGGGACAAAGCGATTCTCCCAATGAATTCTGACGGCTCTGATTGGCAAAGGAACAAAACTAGAAGCTGAGGCTCTGGATTTTGCCACCTGCCTTTCTACTAGCTGATGGTTGGTCTGAAATTCCACACCAGGTAGAAAACTTTGATATCTTTGTTGTATAAGGAATGCCTTACTCTCCTTCCCAAGAGCCTTGGAGCAATGGGCTCTACTGCAACTAAACCACAGAATCCTAGAATCTCTGGGTAGCAAAAAAAACATCATAGATCATGGAGACTGATAGCTTTGGATCAGTGAAGATCCAAGATCAAATTCTGCATAGAAGCTTACTGGCTATGTGACCACAGACAAGTCACAGTGCAGCTGGTGATAGTGGCTAGAGTTCTGGACCTGGAAGATCTAAATTCAAATCTAGCCTCAGACATTTAACTAGCTTGTGAATTAGGCAAATCACTAAAAATCTGTTTGCTTCAGTTTTTTTCCAACTATAAAATGGGGATAATAATAACTTCTACCTACCAGAGTTTTGAGAATCAAATAAAACAATATTTGTAAAGTCCTTTGCCCAATGCCTGTCCCATAGAGGGAGTTATATAAATACATTCACTCTCCCTCTCCTCTCCTCTTCCCTTCTCTCTCTTCCCTTCTTCCTTTCAACTCTTTTTTTCTTTCTCTCCCCTTTTTCTCTCTCCCTTTCTCCCCCCTCTCTCTCCCCACTTCCTTCCTTAACTCAGAGAACTGTTGGAAGGACCAAATAAGATAACAAGGATAAAAGTGCTTTGCATATTTTAAGGCATTAAATAAATTATATCACTATAATTCATTTTAACTCCTACTTGACCAGGCATCCCCTAACAGTGCTGTCAAGTTCAAGGGATCAGTATTCCAGTGTATTGACTTAGAAAACTACAACTTAGCATTATTTCTATCATATTATATTTTGGCAAACTCAGGAGTTTTGCAGATCATATGGGATGGACCTGGAGAGTTTGACACCTCTGTCCTTGGGGTTCCCATGACAACTGGCCATTCAGTCTCAATCTTAACATCTCCAGGAATGGGGAATCCCACCACACCTGAAAGCAACCCATTCCAATCTTAGACAATTTGGATCAACGTGAAATTATTCCTTATAATGAGAAAAAAATGTCATTGTGTGACTTTTAACCATTAGATCATATGCTCTTTGAAAGAGGGGACTTTTAAAAAATAATTTTTAAAATAAAAAATAAAAAGAAGAAAGAGGGGACTTTTACCTTACCTTAGCACATAGTAAATGCTTAATAAAAACTATTTGACTGCTCTAGTTGTTCCCTCTGGCACCTGGCAGAACAAACTTAATACCTTTTTTTTACATGACAACTTGTCAGATATTTCATAGGACAGTGGATTTGAGGCTGGAAGAGACCCCAAGGCTATTTAGTTCAGAGCCCTCATTTTATAGATAAGGAAACTTATGTCCAGGGAAGCTGTCATTTGCCTGAGACCACATTGGTAGCAAACGTTCCTGGAGGGATTTTGATCAAGATACTGACTCCGTTTCAAGTATTTTTTCCATTAAATCATATACTTTCCCAAGGAGGAACTCTTCAAGCAATTCAAATACATTTGAATATAGTCATCATCTCTGCTGTAAAATTTTTCTAAGCCAAAATGGCCATGAACCCTTGTGTACCATACAATCCTTGTAGTCACTCTCTTCCTTCTGGAAATGCCCCAGCTTTTCTGAGTCTGTCCTAAAGTGGAATACCCACAAATACTTCGGATGCCCAGAGGATTATCACCTCCTTTATTTGGTACACTGTGTTTCCATTCCCACTAATGTAGCCAAGACCACATTAGTCATTTGTGTAGCTGTGCTGACTAGACATATTGACCACAGAAAGTCAATTAAAATCCTAGGTCATCTTGCTGTGTCTCCCATCTCATGTATTCATTCAGGATTCTTTATATCTGATTTCTTGTCTAAGGAGGCCCTGAACTATGAGAGAATGGAAATAGTATTTTTCCCATGGTTGTATTTTCTTTCCATCACTTCACTAAAACACTTCAGAAGCCAACAGCTTCAGATACATGCACACAACACCCACTTATAATGTCCTTATTTAGACTTCTCCTTTTTCCAGGGCCAGTTATCTGGTGTTCTGTCAATAGGTGACAAATTCCACACACTCTCCATCCTCCCTTCTCTGACCTCCCCTCTCAGATTTCCAAAATTGTCTTTCTTTGTAGGCTCACATAGTGAGCCTTCAATGTGCTAAGTGCTTTGGAGGCATTTGATGAATGTTTATTTTATTGAACTAAATGATATTATTCTAAGTTTATCTAGATATATGTCCTCAAATTTCCAGATCTTTGTAGATAAACAAGTCCCTTATTAAAGGAATAGGGACTAGACTTGTGATTTCGCTGATATAGGGGTCTCCTGGCTATGGAAATTCCCTCTATCATACAGGTGGGTACCTTCTCTGCAATTTCTAGGCTTAGAAAACTCCCCAGAGCAGTGAGAACTAGAGATATTTGCTCAGAGGCCACCCTGATTGCCATTCTTCCTGACTCTCAGGCCAGTGTATCTCTTGTAACATACTGCCTCAATCAGTCCAGCTATTAAAATCTAATAAAGGGGCTAAACATAGACAAATATTAGTCAACCAATTTTGGAGCAACTTTTTAAAGCAAATTCAATTCATTGAATGTTTATCTATTTATATCCCTTAAGTAAGTTCTTTCATTCCTCCTTATTTTCATCCTTCTTGCCTTGATTCTTGGGTTTCTTGGGCTAAGGACTTCAAAATTCAAGTTAACTCCTATTTGAGTTGATAACTTAGCTGCTAACATGACAAGATTTTCCCCTGCCTTCTCTTTGTCACCAGACAACCTGGGTTTCTATCCTGGTTCTACTACCTGTATTTCCCCCTGCATCCTGGGTCATTCTGACCTGTATCTTGCCACCAGATCCAGATGGCTCTAGAGTAAGAAGCGAGGCTCATGATTTTGCACAGTTCATCCTCACTTCAATCCACTTGCATGTCATGGTACCACCTCCCTGACATCATGGTCCTCTTGGAGCATGAAGGATAAATAATAACAATAACTACCTATATGAACCTGTATGAACTACCTGTATGAACTGACAACATGGTCCTCTTGGAGCAGGAAGGATAAATAATAACAATAACTACCTGTATGAACTTTGGGTCACTTCTTTGAGTCTCATTTTCCATTCCTGCAATATGAAGGCATGATAATAGAAAATCCCTGAGATTCCTTCTAACCCCAAAGTCTTTGTTCTGTGATTCACTCTAGTGTCCTCCATCACTTTATCTCTGGGGAAAAAAGCTTGTTATATTTGCTAGCCTGCTGAGCTTGTTGCCTCTAGCAACCTTAGCACCTAGCTTCTTTTTAGAATATGGCCCAATTGCAGAGCTTAAAATTGATGACGTCTTATACCAAAAACTGGAAAGGAAAAAATAAGAGCAGAAAATTGGTTCTGTCAGTGACAAATGATTCCTGTCAGAATGAGGCTGATGTTGACTTAGAAATAAAGTTAAAATATTTGAGCCATTTTTCTTTCTCTCCCAGCCTGGAATTGATGGGAAAGTAGACATAGATAGCAAATGGGGAGCTAGACAAACATTTTATGGGTTCCTTAGGTACAACTATTATCCTGACTCACCTTCTCCTGTCTCTGTGCAAGTCAGCTGGCTTTTTTTTTTTTCTTTAAAAGGTATCAGATCTTTCTTTGAGCTTTAACTTGATCAGACAAATAGAAGCTAGTTAACACCATTAAACAGTTAATAGTTTAACCCATTAAAGATTGTTGATTTCACTTGATTACGAAACAACCATAAGGACTTCTAGCCTTAATCTCAGGCTTGACTAGTGCATCATGATGGGCAGATCAGAGACAGGGAAGTTTCATATCCTCATTGAATATCCTTGCAAAATCTTTTTATTAACTACTAAATGCTCTGACTCTAGAATCATCCCTCTTCCTTTTTCCCACTGTAACATATATGGAAGGGACCTCAGAGATCATGGAGCCCAATCTCCCATAAAGCATAAGAATAACCAGATGGTTGTCCAACCTGCCCTTGAATAATCTTTCATTCTGAGATAGCCACTTCCACAATTGGATAGCTACTATTACTAGAAAGTTGCTTCTTATGTTGAAAAGAGAAATTCACTTTCTTTTAACTGCCAATCATTGCTCATATTTTTGCAGTAGGATCAGATAGAAAAAGCATCCAACTCCAGCCTCCAACTCCTTCTTTAATCAGCAGGATCAGATCTCAACATAATGGGGGGGAAATAGAGGGACAAGGAAATTTGCTAACAGTCACTCAATAACAGCTCAGAAAATTACGTAGAGTTTAAAACTTTCCAAAAAGCTTTATGTACATTATCTCATGTGGAAATCCTTCTGTTTGGCCTTTTAAAGCCCTTTTCACTCTGACATGAACCTCTGTTTGGCTGATTGTGAACTAACTAAGATCTACCTGATATGTGTTGGCCAAACTAGTATACCTTCTGGACATACAATATTCTAGCTCTCACCTCTCTACCTCTATTGAAAACTCTATCCCAGACCTATCTGCTTACTTTCTCTCTTTACAGCCAGCCAAGTGGTTCGGTGGATAGTGCAATGAATCTAGTCAGAAAAACCAGAATTCAAATTTGACTCAAGATATTTACTAATTGTGCCACACTGGTCAAGTCACTTACCTTGTTTCCTCAACTATAAGATGGGAATAATAATATCTATCTCACAGGATTTTTGTGAGGATCAAATAATATTGTTTACTTTCTTCTTGAAACTCAAAACTCCCTTCAAGGTTCAGCTCAAGTGCCACCTCCTACAAGAGTCCTTTCCTGCTTCCCCCAAGTGTTAGTCCTCCATTTCACTAGTGTATATCTATCTATCATCTATTTATCTATCTACATAGCTATATACACATATAAAAATAAATCTCACACATACAACCTCACACATACACACAAATACATGCCGTATTTACTTGTCTGTGTACAGATTATTTTCTCCCCCTCCCAGTAGAATGTACGTTCCTTGGGAGAAGAAATGTGTAATCTTTGTCTTTGTATTGTCAGGACCTAGCATACAGTAAAAGGTTTGAAAGTCTTCTTGTTGGAAAGCCAATAAAGAAAAATGGAATTGACTATGCTCAAAGTGAAGAAGGATAGTAAAGTCAACCACTAAGATTCTTTCCATAGCTTTGATAATGTTTGTTATCTAATTGTAATGCTCAAACTTTATTTATCTAATGGAGAAAGATGGCAGTTTCTTTCCATTTCTTTAACTTGAGCTAAAGTTGTTTACCTCGTTTAATAATGTATGTAAAGTGCTTTAGCAGTCAGCTAGACAATAAACATTTACTAAAACTATATTTCAGGCACTGTGCTAAGTGTTAGGGTGACAAAGAAAGACAAAAAAAATAGTCTTGGATTTTAAGGAACTCAAAGTTCAATGGGGGAAACAACATGAAAACCTTAAATGCAAACAATCCTGTGCAAATGAGCGACGTAAATTGTAAATCATCACATGAGGGAAGGCATTTTTATGTGTGTGTATATATAGCTATGTAGATAGATAGATAAATAGATGATAGATAGATAGATATACATATTCTAGGAACCAAACTCTTAGGACCCAGTGAATGTATTGGAAATGAGAAAGAAAGCTAAAAGGATTTTATTTTAAAGAATACTTAGAGAAGCTGGGAAAGACACATATGTACTGACACAAAGCAAAGTGTATATATATACATACATATATATATACATACATATATATACATACATATATATATATATATATATATATATATATATATATACACATTCAAACACACACACACACGTTTCTCTTTGCCATTAGAATGTAAGCTCTTTGTGAGAAGGGACGCTTTTGTTCTTTGTAGAAATAGGCAGGTGGCCATGTGCCCAAATGTTTATGGCAGCCCTTTCGAGGTGGCAAGGAACTAGAAACTCAGTGGATGCCCATCAGTTGGGGAATGACTGAATAAATTATGGTATATGAATGTAATGGAGTATCATTGTTCTATAAGAAATGATCAACAGGATGATTTTAGAGAAGCCTGGGGAAACTTACATGAACTGATGTTAAGTGAAATGAGCAGAACCAGGAGATCAATGCATATGGTAACAACAAGATTATGTGATGATCAACTCTGATGGACGTGGCTCTCTTCAACAATGAGGTAATTCAGGTCAATTCCAAAAGACATATGATGGAGAGAGCCATCTGCATCCAGAAAGAGGACTGTTGGGATTGGATGTGGATCACAATATAGTATTTTCACTTTTTTTGTTGTTTGCTTGCTTTTTTTCCCTTTTTGAACTGATTTTTCTTGTGTAGCATGATAAATGTGGAAATATAGTATTAGCAAACACAAAAATTTGGAATTATAGAAGGAATGCACATGTTTAACATATTGGATTTCTTGCTGTCTAAGGAAAGGGGTGAGAGGAAGGAAGGGAAAAACATTTAGAACACAAGAGTCTTCACTCTTGCAAATCTTGCAGACAAAGGCTTTGTAAGGGTGAATGTTGAAAATGATCTTTGCATATATTTTGAAAATAAAAAAGCTATTATTAAAAAAAGAAGCAGAAATGGGCAGGTAGAAAAATTCAGCCTGATACATTTATTACCTATGTGAGTTGGAAAAGTCACCCTCTCTTTACCTCAATTTCCTCATCTGTAAAATAAAGATAATAATAGCTCCCCACATTGTTGTAAGGATCGAATAAGATAATATTTATAAAATCCTCAGGGGTGTGCCTGGCATACAGAAGGCACTTAAAGAAGGCTAGCTATTATCATTTGATACTTTTATATTCTCAATGCCTGGTACATAGTAGGGGCTTAATAAATGCTTGCTGAATGATTTGGAGAGGTGAGAGATTATAGATGTGGAATAGCATCATAATGTCAGATTGTTTTGTTTTGTTGGTGGTATTGTTAAGTTATCTTTTTTCATCTTTTTATATTTTATTATAAGGCATGGCTCTCTGGGAAGGGGAATAAAGTGATATACAATGAAAAATGTGATGTAAAAACAAAAGATAGCAATGACATTTTAAATCAACATTATATGGGACGTGTTCAGAACTTTGATTTTGTGCCCTTATTTAAATCTAGGCAAAGTCTTTGGAAAATTTTAAATGCAAAAAAATCTTTAGTAGATTTTCATGTTAATGTCATTTAAATATAGCATGGAAAGTTTTGAAAGGAAATGTTTTCTCCTTAAAAGTCATTCTTATCTACTACATTTGTTTAGTTAGTTTGATGATAGTTCAAATATTTACTGAGGGGTGGCAGATTTCTTCAATGGTCCCCTTCTGGTGTTTTCTATAGGATTAAAGCTCCTGGAAACTCACAGACTTGGCCAGAAATCACAAAGAAAACAAAATTAAAACCAAGTCAAGAAGTCCAGAGGTCAAGTTTGCTGAAGGTTATGGTATGATTGGCACTTCTCTCCAATAAATTCACACAGGACTTTCCATTTTCCTTAAGAAACTTCCATTATGCCCTACAAAGACCCTCTCCCCTCCCTTCCCCACTCCATTTCAGATGGAGTTACCAAGTCCCACCTGGCTCATGAGGATGTTGTCCAACACTCCTCATGAATGGAGCACTGTCATCATGGAGGCCTTTGGGATCATTCCTTAGGGACCCCATCAAGTGAGAACAATGGGATAAGTGAGTCTCATGGTTGGGATTGCTGTTTGACTTTTGTCAAATCCTATTCCTCTGAGGAGACACTTAGTTACTCTGAGGGTAACTAAGTAGAGACTTCCATCATATTATGAACGTATTAAAGAGGCTCCAGGTCTCTATTCTTTTTTTTTTTTTTTTTTTTTTTTTTTTGAGGCTGGAGTTAAGTGACTTGCCCAGGGTCAGAGATCAGACTTGAACTCAGGTCCTCCTGAATTCAAGGCTGTTGCTCTATCCACTGCGCCATCTAGCTGCCCGGTCTCTATTCTCAAAGAACTTATATTTCAATAGGAAAGACAAATACATATATAAAGAGACAGAGAATAAATATAAAGAGAAAAATGCAAATAAATACAAAGTTAAATTCAATACCTTTCACATGCTATTACCATGCAGCAAAAATAATAGTAATAATAATAATTATTATTAATTTCCCCAGTGGAATATCAGCGACTTGATTGTAGAAATATGGTACATTAGAGAAATCACAGCATCCAGGGTCAGAGGTTCTGGATTCAAATCCTGGTTCTATGATTTTGTTACTTGTATGACCGTAGACAAATCATATACACTCTGGGCCTTCATATTTCTCATTTGTAAAATGTGAGGGTTGGAGCTGATAATCTGATTCTCTTGTACCTTGATATCTATGAACTATCATTACTTTTTTGATCCCCACTGTTTAACACTGGGCCTTCCATAGAGAAGATGAATGAAAATGTTAACTGCTGATCATAAGGACACAGTATGGTACAATAGAAAGAGTACTGAATTCAAATCATCCCACTGTGTGAATTTGGGCAAGTCACTTAAACCATCTATAAAATGAAGGGAGTCGGATTAAATCACCCGAATTGAAGTCTATATCTATAATAATATCTATGATTCTTAGAGTCCCATGTATTCTCTTTCTCCCACATTAGCTCCAGAGGGAAATAGATAATGCTGAGAAATATCTCACAAAGAAGAGAAATTATGCTGTTTTTCTTTAGTCAATTTTTTTAGTCATGTCTAACTCTTTGTGACCCTATTTGGGGTTTTCTTGGCAAAGACATTAGAGAGATTTGCCATTTCCTTCTCAAGTTCATTTTACAGATTGGTAACTGAGGCAAATGGGATTAAGTGACTTGCCCAGGATCACACAGCTAATAAGTGCTGGGGCCTGATTTGAACTCAGGAGGACTACCCTTAATGTAGCACTCTATCCACTGGACCACCCAGTTGCCCTGATGCTATACTTACCTTTTTGCAGGCTCAGCAGAGAATTTAGAGCTTGTATAAGAAGGAAGACTTTTGAGCACAAAAAATTCCTCTCTAGCCGTCCTCCTTTCTTTATTTATTGAGGGGTCACAGATATGGTTGCCCCCCATCTGGGGGAGAGGGTGTTCCCTGCCCTCTAGTTAATTTGGGCAGGGGTGGTGGAGACAACTGAGTTCATTCAAGAATGAGGCTATATACTCAAACATGCTAGCCTTGAGTGATCAAAGAAGTTGACCCTTGAGGAATCCCTTCCCTATAACATGGAAGGGAAAAATAAACTAACAGGGAAACTGTCCCAGACAGCTGTTCAATAGGCAGATGATACATGTGGTGCTAGTTTGGAATGTAGGTCAAGGCCCATTCTAAGAAATGCCTCCATGTGCTGATTTGTGCATTAAGGATGGATTCCTGAGTCCCTGTTGAGGGCCTGAGCATTTCAAGTGATACTTGATCCAGGAAGTTTCAGGGCCGGTTTTTAAAATCCCATTACAAAATTTCAAATATTTCATTGCAGTAAAATTTTATCCCAATTAATAAATTATAAGAAATCATTATTTCGGTCTGTAGAGCCTCAAGGGAAACACCTGATATCTCTGGGAGGAAGTAATGAGTGAGGGGAAAATGTATTTTTAACCCAGAAGTAATAGTAGTTCACATTTCTATGGAATTTTTTCTCACAGCTTTACAATACCTCCCATTTAATAGATGAGGAAATGAATGGGTGGAGAAGTTAAATAAATTGCCCAAGCCACACAGCTAGGGACAGAACTTCTAATGTCCTCTGACATCAGTCCCTGTAGGATAAAATGATCATAGATTGAACGTAGGAAAGGATCGTTCAAACCACTCATTTTACAGAAAAGTAAACTGAATCGCTAGAACGTTATATGATTTGTACAAAGTCACATAGGTAGGATTCAAATCCAAATCCAGTGATCTCTCCATGGTACCGTGTTCCTTTTCCTACTCCTGCAAACACATTCAAATGTTTCCTATCTTCAAAAAAAAGAAAAAAAAATGCCTGGAATCTTTTCCTCACCCTTGCTATGCTCTAAAATTGTTATTCAAACTCTTTTCCTTCCCTTATATCCACAATTCTAGAAAGAGTGGTCAACACTCACTGATTCTGCTTCTCATGACAGCCTGAGAAATTACCGCATCACGTCCTTTCATAGAAGTGAGGCCCAAATGTATGGATAGATATGTTTTTTCAATATGTTGTTTAGTTTTGCTTTTTAAAAAGTTCTTTTCAGGAGCACCTAGAAGGCTCAGTGGATAGAACATCAGCCCTGAATTAGGAGGACCAGAGTTCAAATGTGACCTCAGACACTTAATACTTCCTAGCTGTGTGACCCTGGGCAAGTCACTTAACCCCAATTGCCTCAGCAAAATAAAAAAAGAAAAAGAAAAGAAAGAAATTCTCTTCTTCCTCTTTATTTTTGTCATTTAAAAATATTTATATTGTTTGTATTTGTATGTTATTTTTTATTTACCAGGG
Source organism: Sminthopsis crassicaudata (assembly GCF_048593235.1). NCBI lineage: Eukaryota > Metazoa > Chordata > Mammalia > Dasyuromorphia > Dasyuridae > Sminthopsis > Sminthopsis crassicaudata. The sequence continues at coordinate 207,101,084 of NC_133622.1, forward strand.
ATAGCTCTTTGGAAGGGAAAGGAAGAAGGCTAGAGGGGGAAAGGAAGATGTTAAAACAAAAGACAGAATAAAAACTATTTTTAAAATAACATCTGACAGCCAATAATCACTCCCCCATCCTGCCTTGATTGACATCTGCCCACTGGACCTAGATGTCTCTGGAGGGGAAAGTGAGGCAGTTGACCTTGCCCAGCTCTCCCTTAAATCCAATTCACTTGCATGTCATAGCATCCCCTCCCTGAAGCCATGGTTCTCTTATATAACAAAGGAGAAACAACATCCCCAAGCCCCAGTCACACACAGCTAAAATCACTTGTATTCACCCTGTATGCATTTTGTCCAAGAGCCGGGGCACGTAGTAGCATGTAAAGGGCTAGGCTTGTGGCTCTAGCAAATCACCTACTCACTCACTCAAGCTGAGACTAGCTTCTGACCTCCACTCGGGACAAGGGATTTCCCCACATCAATGAACCATATGTTTACTTGGCATATAAATATTGCATTCCCCTAGTGGAATGGAGGGGCTGTTTTTTAATTTTGTTTTTGCATCTCTAGCTTTTAGCACAATGCTGTATGCAGAAGGAGCTTAATAAAGAAATACTTGTTAAATGGATGAATTCAAATGACTGAGGTAGTGTGGTGTGGTGGAAAGTATACACTCAGACAATGATCCTGGGCAAGCTACTCCCTGTACCTCCTATAACTCCTATAACACCTTCACTGTGCCTCAGTTTCCCCCCCCCTAAAAAACGATGGAATTGTGGTATATGAAGTAAGAGCTCCCTTCCAGCTCTGGATCAATGCTGCCATGACCTTAGGTAAATTCTTAACACTTATTTGGATTTCATCTTCCTCTGTTGTTAAAATAGGAGGGTGGGATTGCTTTGAATTCACCTCTATTAGCGAGGATTTGAGCAGTCTAGAGTTTGCTGGACACAACCTGCCCTTTACAATAAATCTAAACCTAATCATCCAAGGAATTACAACATAAAATAGAGAGTTGTCTCTTAATTCCAGAGGGGAAGCCCTACTGTGCACACCACTTCTTATTCCTATATAAAGGGTCTTGCTCTCTCCATTTTCAAAACTCTGCTTCCCCTCCCTGCCTTTGCCTTCCTCCCAAACTGCCCTGCCCATGAAAGCAATCGGTCTGTCTGCTGGTCTGTGAAGTGGGTGCTAGCTGAACACCCTGCAACGAAGGCAAACCACAAGACCCCCATAAAACATTATTGTTGGCCAGTCTCCCCAGATGAAATAACAGGCTCGATTGTCCCTTTTTCCCTTCCACTTCCAAATCTAAAAACAGTTCAGTAATTTACATGATGTGTTAAGTTTTCAAGCCTTCACATACTTATAACCTGTAACTTTCCACAAGCCTTAGTTTCTATGTGCATTAATACAAAGGTGATGGAAGGAAAGAAAAGGAGAGAGGGGGAGGAGAGGGAAAATTTGGCTTCTCTAGTGACAGCCTTTCAATTAACTACATTTATGAATTTTAAAGCTGGATATGTTGACTCTGTATACAGTATGTCATAATTCACTAAAAACATGAATTTTAAAAATATTTCTTTCTTTTAAGATAGACTTTCTGCTGTATATGACACACTTTCAGAAGCAACTGTGAAAATCATTAACTGTGAAAGTTGGAAGGGGCCCTAACTTGCAATTTGCAGCATTTCACCTCCTCCCTCTCTTTACCTTCCCTTTTACAGCAATCCACTGCAAGCCAGCCAAAGGATTTTAAACACCTGATCGAATCCCAAAGCCAAAGAGCATGCATGGAATGGAAACCTGCAGCAGGAAAAGTTCTCCAAGATGGCAGATGGTTTCTCCTTTTCTTCATAGTTACTTAGAAATACTCAATTATAAATTAATTGGTACGGGTGATAGATAAAAGTTGGTCAGGGTGTATTTAGATAAAAAAAATGTGAAAGTATAATTGTTTTTAGTCAATCTATATCTAAATCTCCCTTTAATTTTATCTACACGAAAGTAGAAAGAATATCAACATTCAGTTAACGACAAAGTCCCGAGCATTTGTTGAGAAATCAATCAATCAACATTTATTAAGCACCTACTGCATGTTAGACACTGTGCTAGCTGATGCAGAAGGGATTCTTCTTTGGGCAGGACTCATGTGCCCTCCAGCTCTGGAATGCTGGGAGTCTATGTTTAGACTGTTGAATTCTTCGGGAGCTCAGAGCTGGCTTGCTCAGGCTCTGCATAAAGCCAAAGACTCTCCAGCTGTGTTATCACGGAGAAGGGCATACTCAAAACATGAAACTATTCTTTCTGAGATGGCCCAAAGTTCTCATTTTTCACTCTTTCCTGGCTAATTACTTTATTCTCTAAGGAAAATGGGGAGGGTCAGTTGAAAGAGGATGGCCTGGAGTCAAGAGGACCTGAATTCAAATCCAGTCTTTGACACTTCCTAGCTGTGGGATCCTGGACAAGTCACTTAACCCCAAATGCCTTGCAAATAAATAAATAAATTAATAAATGAAAGATCTGTCAACCATTTAAAAAAAACTTCCCCTTGTCTGTCTTTTCTATTACTATTCTATCTTATTAAATTACTATTATTCTATTTCTATTACTAATCTTCATTCTTCCTATGATAGAATTCTATGTGGAGTTAGATCTTAGAAGTCACATAGTCCAATCTTTTCATTCTACAAATGAGACTTGCTCAAAATCACACAGTTAAATGATACAGAAGTCAGATTTGAATCCAGGTTTTCTATCTCCAAATCCAGTAATCTATCATTTCCTCATATTCTTGGCTATCCTCATATTCTCCTCAGATTTCTTTTGGATGCTCACCTATCACTACCATTTGGCTTCATTTCTCTGAAAATTTCTATGATCCCTTTCCAGTCATGTATTTATCCCCCTTCCCTCAGCCCCAGCAAAATGTTCTTTCTATAGCCCAGTGACATTCATAGCATGGAATGTCAAGAGCTGGAGGCACCTTGGATATTTATCTAGTCCGGTGTCCTCCTCCTGCAGATGAGGGAACAAGGCTGAGACTGAGGAAGGGACTTGGTCCAAAGTTGCACAATAAAATTAGCACCAGAGCTGAAATTACAGCAGGAGCCCCTGACATGTCATCTTGCTTTCTACAAAACAATGCTGCCTCCTCTTGGGTTCTCAGCTACGAGTGATGTGATCGTCGACAGCCTTGGGCTTCCTCTCGTCCTGTAAAGCTGTAGGTTGGATTTTGTGATTCCTCGAAGGGATTAAAAATCCCTACCATTCCACGGGCTCTGTAGCTCACATAAGTGTGAACAAATGTTAGTCTGAATTATTTTTTGTAAGCTGATCCCCCCCAAAAAAAAAAAAGTCCACAAGCTGTCTGACTCCAGGGCCAATAGAAGAAACCCCATGTCTTTTCCTTGATGCTGTCCAAGACCAGATGGAGCAATTTTTCTTTCACTTCATTCCATTAAGCGACATGGACTCTACTGCCTCCCTGTAAAACAGGATTTCTTAACTCTTTTTTTGGGTCCTGGACCATTTGGGAGACTATGAACCCTTCTCAGAATAATCTTTTTAAATGTATAAAATAAAATAGCTTAGAGAGGAAACCAAAAGTTAAATGAAAATAAAGATGTGACATATTGTTTATTTGCCATTGAAGTTCACAGACCCTCTGGAATGTATTCCTAAGAGATCTCTGGATCTCAGGCTAAGAAATCCTGCTCTGGAGAGATAGGATCCATAGAAAAGAGAGGCAGTAAATGTGGTAGAAAATATTTGGAGAACAGCACATATAAAACAAACATTACAAGGTAAAACAACACTGAAAAGCCTCAGAAAGATGATTGATGAGGTACCCAACTGTGACTTCAGAGAACTGACAGTCAAATGTGGTATGGACCTCTCAGCAGACAGGTGATGGACTGCAGGTGTGGAATGGGGCTTACCTTGTCAGTCATAACCCATGTATTACTTGTTTTGCTTAACTGTCATTTTTTTAAAAACAAGGCAAGATTCTATAGACGAGGAAGAATCAGGAAGTGATTGGGATGCTTTCAAAAAATCAACCAATGCCTTTTGCAACATGACTAATGGAAATATGTTTTGCATGACTTCATATTAAGATCAAATTGCTTGCCCATTCAAGGAAGGGGGGAGGGAAGGAGGGAGAGAATTTGGAACTCAAACTTTAAAATGAGGAATGTTAATAAAATGTTGTGATATGTAATTGAGAAATATTTAATGAAATAAAAAATATATTGAAGGAAAAAATAAAAGAAGCTTTAAAAAACAAAAAGAGAGCCAGAGATCCTCATACAATTTATACAAAATAGAGTTCAGGGTCTGTAAATATATCTTCTGAAGCTATTCTGGTAGGGTAGGGTGGGGACATGCAGGCCTGTCCTTTTCCTCAGAACATGGAAATTTGAAGCTAGTTGTATCTCGTGGGAGCTAAGGTGATACAGTGGCTAGAGCACCAAGTCTTGAGTCCTAAAACCTAAAATCCAAGTTCTTCTAATGGTAACTGTATGATGGCAAGCACTTAAACACTCAGACTTAGTCTCCCCGTCTATAAAATTGAAGGAGTTGAACTAGGTGACATTTAAAGTTTATTCCAGTTCAAAATATATAATTCCATTGTTTCTGTTGGCTCAGATTCTTCCTACACTTGCCTCTGGACCATCATTTCTGGTCCATGAATGACCCACTATGTTTTCTGATTAAAAATATCAATCTCAGGACAACCTCTGGGTAATCTCAGGACAACCTCTGGGTAATCAGAGGCTGACACAATAGGGCATTAAACTCTGGAATGACTGGCAGCCCTTCTTTCCATTCTAAGCGTGCACTTTCTTGCCATCGCCCTGTCCGACAGTGGTTGGGCTTATACTATTAAATTGCATGGGCCTAGGAACTCTGCCCAAAAGGCTATAAAACTGTGTGTACTCTTTGATTCAGGAGTGTCCCTACTGGGCTTGTATCCCAAAGAGATCTTAAAGGGGGAAAGCACTCACATGTGCTAAAATGTTTGTAGCAGCTCTTTTTGTAGTGGCAGGGAACTGGAAACTGAGTGGATGTCCATCAACTGGAGACTGGCTGAATAAGTTATAGTGTATGAATGTTATTGTTCTATATGAAATGACCAGCAGGATGATTTCAGAGAGGCCTGGAGAGATTTACATCAACTGATGCTAAATGTAGGAGAACATTGCACACAGTAATAGTAAGATTATATAATGATCAACTAGAATAGACAGTTCTTTTCAGCAATACAGTGATTCAAGACAGTTTCAATAGACTTGGGATAGAAAATGACATCTGCATCCAGAGAAAGCACTTTAGAGACTGGATGTGAATCGAAGCATACTATTTTCACCTTTTTTTGGGCCAGGGGTTATTTGTTTGCTTTTTCTTTCTCATGTTTTTTTCCCTTTTGGTCTCATTTTTCTTTCACAACACGATAAATATGGAAATATGTTTTAAAGGGTTGCACATATTTAACCTATATCAGATTTCTTGCTCTATTGAGTTGGGGGGTTGTAAGGGAGGGAAGGAGAAAAAATTTGGAACTCAAAATCTTACAAAAATGAATGTTGAAAACTATCTTTACATATAATTGGAAAAATAAAATACCATTGAAATTTTTTAAAAAGTAGGGCCTAAAGAAACTGATTTGCTATTTGTACGACCCATGGTACCTAAGTCTCTCGGCTTTTGTCTTATCTTTCTGGAGCTTTGACCTTCATGCAACTTCCCAGATTGCTTCACTCCATGACACTGCACACATTCTCCTTCTTGTTTTCCACTCCACTTTATATGTCCTCTTTCTCCATTAGAATGAAATCTCTGAATGCTTATACCTATATCCTGAGTTCTCAGAACATACCAGGAACACAATGAGTGCTTAATAAATACTTTTCCAATCTGTCTAGATGTGACGTCTGAAGTCCCTTCCAGATCTCTCATCTGGAACCTCATTTTTCTCATCTGTAAAATGGCAACACCGGATAACATGACCTCTTCACAAATTTTTCTATCCTAAACATAATCCTGTCCTCTTGCTTGTGGCAGAAGCCAGTGCTTGGGTTTGATTTTTGGAATCCTGGAAATAAGGAAGGAATAGCCAGGACTTACATGATTCCTTTTCTCTTCGTCCTTTATGGTGGTAATAATGGTCTCTGAAACAACCATTTGTCCAGTTTGATTGTTGGTTACCTAGGATGGAAATATTGGCACAGTAAGGACAAATGGAATACAAGCTTTCAGATTCATCCACCGAGCGAATCCCAACGCTCCCCTCCTTTCCTGACAGGGAGACATCTGGAAAAGCAGCTAACACTCACCCTTTCTTTCACAATCACATGAAAAGTAATAAGATTCGACCCTAAAGAATAATGACAATGAGCCCCACAAGCCTTCCCAGCGAATTGGTGTCTCAAGCGCTTTCCCAGGTGGTGTCTGGCCTGAACCTCCTCAATAGGCCCCTGCTGTCCCCCCATCCAACAAATCATGTGAAAAGGAGAAATTAATTGTTGCCCCTGGATGTAATTATTATCTCCATGTGGAAACAGTAGAAATATTGGTTCAGTGAATGATGCAAGTCTTACAGCCTGAGCACACGAGAACTCCACATGGCCTCAGGTGGGAGATCTCTCTGGAAAAAAGATTTGCCAGATCTCGGTTTGCCCGTGGGCAGGAGCCCCCTTCCCCCTCCATGTTACAGATGTGATGAAGGGCTGTGCACGTCTCATACCTTGTCAATCTCCTGGTGCCTGTAAATGGTTCTGTTTCCAACCTTTACTTCACTGTGGGAATCGTTGTGGAAATTGGGAGGCAGATCTTGCAGGCTGACTTCTGCTGAGCCTTTAGTCGCTTCCTCCTCTGCTTTCATCTACAAATTCAATAAGAGCTGGATGAGCAATTTGAGGGCTCTGAAAATTATCAGCCAGAGCCCAAGAGACTAGAGAGGTCATTGGTGGGGTGGTGGAAGCTGGGGGTCAATGCCTGGAGAGGGAGAGGGAGAAGAAGGAGAGAGAAAGAAGGAAGCAGGGAGGGAGGGAGAGAGACAGAGAGAGACAGAGGGGAAAGAGGGAAATAGAGAGAGAGAAACACAGAAAGAGAAAGAGAGAGAGAATGAGAGAGAGACAGAGGGGGGGAAGAAAGGGAGAAAGAGAGAGGAGAAGGAGAGGGAGAGAAAGGGAGAGGGAGGGAAGGAAGGAAAGAAAGAAACAGAGAGGGAGGAAAGGAGAGAGATAGAGACAGACAAAGAGACACACAGAGAATATAAATGAATCTGTGCACTCCAGTAGTAGCAGAGGAAATCAGAAATAAAAATCAAATATATGGCATCCCCAAAATCTTAGGACAATTTTACACTAGCTTAAGAGAAGAGGAGTTTAGTTTCAAAGAGAAATATTTTCTAAGAAATTCTGGGATTCTATGAAACCTACTCCTTCACAGACAGAGAACCTGAGAACAAGTATGTTGTTCAGTAGTTTAGTCATATCCGACTTTACTTGACCCCATGGACAAAGTCCATGGAGTTTTCTTGACAAAAATACTGGAGTAGTTTGCCATTTTCTTCTCCAGAGAATCTTCCATTTTACAGATAAGGAACTGAGGCAAAGAGAGGTTAGGTGATTTTCCCAGGGTCACATAGCTAGTAAGTGTTTGAGGCTGGATTTGAACTCACATCTTCCTGATTCCAGACCAGATACTCTCTATCTACTGTACCACTATCTCTCCCTCAGTAGATATGGCTCTTTGAAAAACTGCTAAAAATGAAAATAATAGCTAATAAGCATAATAACTAACAAGTATATTGTTTAGAGCACTTTTTATATTCCAGGCACTATGCTAAGTGTTTTGATTAATCAATAAACATTAATTAAGTACCTCTAGGTGCTAAATGCTTTCTAATTATTATCTCATCAGATCCTCATAATACCCCTCTAAGATTGGTGCTATTATTATCCCTATTTTACAGATGAGGAAACTAAGGCACACGGGGTTAAAGCATTTGTCCTGGGTCACACAGCTAGTAAATATCTGAAGCCAGGTATTCCTGACTCCAAATCCAGCACTGTGCCACCCAATTGCCTCTAGTACCTGGTGGGGAAGGGATGGGAAAGCACATACACTGAAGCCTTAAGCAATAGAACAAGAAGATACGTGTCCTGCTGTTATTCTTTGGCCACATCTGGAGGTTGGGGCCAATACTAAAGTGAGACACTGACGAGATAAAGCACTACCAGGGGTGGGCAGCCTGGATGGTGGCGATTAGGGTTGGAGGAAGGGAAAACAAAGCACATGATGTCATACCATTTTAGGCTAAGCTGAGAGAAATAGGTTTAACTTGAACAATGTCATTCAACAGGTAAATAACTGACACATGGCCAGCCCCACCAAGTACCAGAAGCAGTTCTTTCAAAGAGGAGAGGTATTTTCTATGAGAAGGACTGGAAGGATGGGTTTAAGTATGGCTATAGGTGGGAACTCATGCCAGGTCATTCTCCATTAAGTAGGAAGCCAGGTCACCTACGAAGAAAGACGTGGCAATCCGGTCACGATGTGGTTAATTTGTTCTATGCAGCTTCAGTGCCTAGCAAACGGTAAGAGCTGAATAAATGATCTAGCTAGCTAGCTATCTAAGCCAAGGGGAAACAATCCACTTTGGCATCCGAATGATCCAATTTGGTTTCCTATATTGGTCAAATAACCAAATAATGAGCAAGTCTCCACTTCATTTAATGCAACAGAAATGAGCCTTTGTGTAAAATCATTCTCAGCAGAATGAGTTAAAGTCCTCTTAACAGCCTCATAAACCATGGAAAGTGCAATTTTATCATGGAAATTTTATGCAGCCATAACTATTATTGCCCTAGCAGGCAAACTTGGGCATTTAGCATGTTACATTCAACACAGAAAAACTATACAGCCTATTAAATATGGCACATACATAACTTATTGTTTCCCCGAGCCCATTATAGAAGCATAATGTGATAATAGGGGAAAGGCATTCATCCCAGCTCAGAACTTGGGCTCCACCCACCTAGCAATAAGGCAATCTAACAACATGGCGAGTGATTAGGTTTGCCATGATCATAAATAAACATAGAATGCTCTGGGAAGTATTGGAGAAGCAGCACGGAGTGATAGAGCACAGGATGCAGAAGAAGATGATCTCGGTTCATATTCTGGCTTTTATAGGCTCAGATAAGTCACTCTTTTCCGGATCTTTGTTTCTTCTCTATAAAATAAGCAGTTTGGACGAGGCAATCGCTATGATCCCTTCCAGTTCTAAATCAGTGATCTTATGATGACCTTTTAGTCTGGCCTCTGCATTGCACATGTGAGAAACTGAGGCCCAGGAATGCTGCAATTGTAAAGTTACACAGTTAGTAGAATTAGAGATTTAGGACGAAAAGGGATTTTAGAGATCACCTAGTCTATCCCCTTCCCATTTTACAGATTAGGAAACTGAGGTCCGGAGACTTGCCTTGATATAGGATCACTTGCTAGATTATAAAATCCCTGAAAGTAAGGATTGTTTTGTTTTTTCTATTTGCATTCCGGGTGCGTAGTCCACTGTCTAGAACAAAGCAGACATGTGCAAAATGCTTATTGATTGATTGGCTAGAGTCTTTACATAGTTAATGAATTCTGAGGTGAGATTCAAAGCCAGGGTTTCATGATACCAGTGCTCTAGCCATTATACCACACTGCTTCTAGCAGAGTAGGGACTAGAATCTCCCAGGCTACAATGCAATAATGATATAGCTCATCAAAGTTTACTTAGATTATTTCACACAACCCTTTGAAATAACAGCTAGGGAAGTAATTCCCCAGGATTAAATAACTAGTAAGCATTTGAGGCAAGATTCAAATCCAATTTTTTCCTGCCCTCACATCAAATACTCTCTTAACTATACCAAACTGCCTCTGTAAATTACTTAGTCCCTACCTTTTTTTTTTTTTTTTTAACTTGAAAGGCTATTGTGAGGATCAAATGTACCAGAACACATTTTGCAAACCATACAGAGCTAGGCAGAATATAAGTATTAATTGCTGTTATCACCAAACCAGACGACAGGATCAATCTGTAATGCAATTACCTGGTACTTTACTCACATCTTCCATCAACAACTTAACACTGAAGGTAACTTGTGGTATTAACAAGAAAAAAAAAAAGGATGATATTAAAACATTTTAAAAGTAAAAGAAAATGAAACAACTTGGGGATTTAATTAAGATCAGATATTCAGACTGTGTCACTGACCACTCCATATTCCTATCTTTCCATCACTAGTTTTGTCTTTTTTTTCCCCTAGCATCATGAAACAATTTAAACTAAACCCTCACAATACTCTTAGCCAATGCCCATTATGGAACACTAACTAGTGATTTGAGTAACATCTGGCCATCACGGATAATTTAGCCACAAAATGAGACATGGCCACACTTTAAATTTACATATGGTCAATCAAGTCATTCCCAGATCCCTTCTAACACCAATCCCTGTTTGGAGTTAAAGTTTCAAATGCCAATTCAAGTTTTATAGAAAATGGAAAAAACTTTCAACACTGAAATAAAATACAGGGTTAGCTTCTTTCTTCCTGGTAGGAATCCACTAGATTTTGACTAGAAAATGAAACAAGTTAAAGGAAATGGATGAGTCAGCCTTGAGAAAGGCCAGGGTTCGAATAGTCATATTTCTCTGAGAATGGAGGCAGGATTAGCTGAGCCAACTCTGAAATAATTAAGTTAATGCTGAAGTGCTACTTTATTGGACTATCTGGCCCCCTCCATCCTATCACTCCATTCTAGAACCCTTTGACAGAAGTCAGAAAATAGAAAATGGGAGTACCAGAATCTGGACCATTTTTGTGTGGGCTCGGAATCAAACCTAGATTGTAAAATGTGGGATTCACTGGAACAGCTGCCTTTAGCCATAGGATCATGGGATTATAAAGTCAGGGCTCACAGATCTAAATTTTCCTCTTACTAGATATGAAGCAATAAGAGGCTTAGAAAATTAAGTGACTTGGCCAAGATGTAGAATCAAGATTCACCTTTATATTGGGATTTCCTCAATTCTATGTGGACTCCATTTAATATGACCAAGTCACCTCTTAAGATCTCTGTTTCCTTAAATGTAAAATCAAGAGGAGGATTTAGACTAGATGGTTTGAGTTGATTTCCAGATGATTTTGTAAGATTTCTTCTAACTAAATCTTTTTGATCTTTTGATATAAGCTGGCCTAGTCCATATCCCAAATTGGAAGATGTAATAGTGACTCCCAACATAACCCAGGGCTAGGAAAAAATAAAAGAACTATTCCCTTTGGTGAAAAACATCTTCATATTTAAGCAAAGTGTTACATCTAGTATTCTGGGTAAGGTGGAGTTCACACAACTTGGAAACTTTTCCCATAGACTTGCCTTCAGATCAGGGGCCATGACATGAGAAAGCAGTTTCACAGAACCAGCAACCCCAACAATACTATGAAAGGTCCATTTGGCAATGGACCAAACTATTGGAGAGGGTCCTGGAACTTGCAATACTAGTAGCCGTGTCCTTGGAATCTTGCTCAAACTCTAGATTACCTCATGTCTCAGAAGCTCACTGTCCCACAGAGGCCTTCAGCACCTCTCCATTGGCCTGCTGGAACCAGCTCTTAGTTAGGATACCAGTTTTCGGTATTCCCACCTCTACTCTGTACATAGCTGCCAACACAATCTTCCTAAGGCCAGAAAAATCACTCCTTTACTCAAAAATTTTCAGTGGCTCCTATTACCTTGAGGATAAAATCCACACTCCTCAGCTTGACATTTCCAGCCCTCCAGATAGTAATCTGGCTCCAACCTACATTTCCAGACTATTTCACATTGCTTTCTTGTCCATTCTCTAAGTCTCGGCCAAACTGGACTTCTATTTCCAAATTCAAAATTCTATTTCCTGCCAGTGTTTTTGCCTGATATTCCTATGCCTGGAATATATTCCTTCTTCATTTTTGCTTTTTAAAGTATTTCTCTTCTTCCTATGGGAAGGAAGCTTTTACTTCTCTCCTTCCCTCCCTCCCTCTCTCTCTGACTCTTGTCTCTGTCTCTATCTCTGTGTCTCTGTCTCTCTCTCTCTAATTTATTTATTTATATGTGCTATCCCTCAGTAAACTGTAAGCTCCCTGAGGACAGGGACTGCTGTGTTTGTACCTCCAGAACCTGGCACGGTGCCTCGAACAGTACGAATGCTTAATCAATTACGGCAGAGTCATTCAGGTGAGAGACTCTGAAGACCTAACCTCATTTGGGAGGCCCAGAGGCAACAGTATTTATGACTTCTTTTTCTTTGCTCCAAATAGTACTTGGGTTAATAATAAAGACCCTAACCTTCCCAGGATTCTTTTCGATCACCAGTTCCGCTTTGATAGAGGCTGGAAGTAGCCACAGGGCACCAGGTAGAGGAGAAAGCACCTGGACGCAGGGATGAGCTCATCAGCAGGAAATCCCAGCTCCGGTGAATCACCGAATAGCAAATGGGGGCTGTCATCCTCAAGCTTTCCAAGAAAAGGCTGCGGCGACTTCTTTCCTGAGTCCGGTCAGGTCTATTTAATTCCCTCTCCGAAGGCCGGGTGGGTACCTAGCCCCAGAGCCTGGGCCATGGCCACCTGCTCTTAGGAGAGTGCCCGGCGCCTAATTTGTGCAGGTAAACGCTAGTTGACTGACTGCCTGACCCGGGGCAGGTGAACTCCGCCCTCCCGGCCGAGCCCTCTAACCGGCCCCCAGCTGAGCTCGCTCAGGCTTCAGGCTCCGGAGCCTGGAAGCGGGCTGCTCTGTGGTCCCCGCACCCACCTCCTCCACGGCGCTCTGCAGCTTGTGCTGCGTGTCTTCCATTAATTCCTCCACTTCGCGGAACATCTCATCGAGCGTGGCTTCCTCCTGGGGGAAGGTGAGGGCGGGCGGGGGCCCTTCCCGCAGGGCCTGGGAGGTGGGGAAGGGGCCCATGGGGGAGGGGCTGCTGGGCAGGGCGGAGGAGGCCGGGGCAGCTCGCCCGGCCCCAGCCAGGAGCCCGAGCAGCAGCAGCCTCGGGAGCAGCAGCATCCTCTCGAGCAGCAGCATCCTCAGCGACTGCCTGTGCGGGAAAGCGCCGGGGGTGACTCAGGTCCCGCTGCTCCCTGTCCCCGCGGTTCGCTGCCTCCCCGACACCCTTCCCCTCCCCTACAGCCGGTCAGCCTTCCTCCTTTCTACCCAGCTCCAAGGAGATGCTCTAGGCCCTGGCTCGGAGCCCAGCCCTAGTCCCGGCCCCGACCCCCCTGCCAGGGCTGGCCCTGTGGACTCCGTGCCTCGCTCCCCAGCTCCCTCTGGCTTTCCTCCAGGGAAGTCCCCCTCCAGTCCTGCTCCTTCTCCTTCCCTTTCTCCGGGTCCCCCTCTAATTCCTCCCCTTCCTTTCACGCTCCTCCCAGCCTTTCCCCAGGGATGCCCCCCGTCTTTTCCTTGAGACCCCTCCCAGCGCCGTCTCCCTAAGTCCCCTTGCAGCCCTTCTCCCTGCCTCCCCATTAACCTCCAATCTCCCTTCCAGCTCTCCTCCATCCTGCCCCTTCCAGCCCCTCCCTGGGGATGCCGGGTCCTTTCAGAGCTGTCTGGCCTCCCTTCCTTCATCCTACCTCTACCTTCCCTCCCTCCCATCAGGGTTACCTTTCATTTTCCCCCGCCCCTGGTTCCCTTCAGCTGCTCTCCAGGGGTGCCCCCAGTCGCTACTTCAGAGTCCTCCCCCTCCTCCAGGCGCTGCCGCCGTCCCCACCCTCCCCGCCCTGAGCCTCCCTGCCGAGCTGCTTCCAGCCTCCAGCCCTCCGTGCCTGGTCCCCGGGGATGCACTCTCGCCCCCTCCCCCGGCTCGCTCGCCCCCTCCCCCGGCTCGGGCCTCCGCCGCCGCCCCCCGGATCGAGGTGGCCTTGGCCGGACTGACCTGCGCTTCCCCGAATGGCCGCCGCCGCCGCGGGGAGAGCTGGGCGGCTCCCGCGGGTGTCCGGAGCAGGAGGCCGGACCCGAAGGACAGGGAGATGCGGCGGCTGGTACCCGCCTGCGGTGCGTCCGCAGCTCTGCTCGCCGTCAGCCTGCCCGCCCGCTGCCGGCCGTCCGATGGGAGGCGGGCCGTCTGCGCAGCCCTCCGCGATTGGCTGGAGCCCGGGCACTCCCGGGGCGGTCCGAGATGCCTGGGAGAGGGGCGGGGTGGGGAGGGCTGAGGGGTCCCGGGGCTCCGACCAACGTAGCAAAACGCTCCCGCAATCACTGAGGCAAGGGTGCTTCAGGCAGCGTGGCCGGAGCCGCCCATAGGGACCCAGCGCCCAGGGCCTTATTTTCGAGGTGGTAAAGGTGCGGGGGAAGGGGGAACCTGGCCTGAGAAAAGGGGAAGCTACGCTCTAGTGGCAATTCTTCCACTAACTGGCTGTATGACAAGTCCATTCCCTCCTTTCTCCTCATCCCAGCCCCTGCCTCAGTTTCCCTAACCCAAAGAGATTAGACCAAAGTTTAAGCTTAACAAAATCCCCAGATACTAACCCCACCCCACAGTCAGTGTAGACCAGGGACACCCAAGGACTTTCACACGGGCACTTCAAACCCTACCTCATCGTGACATTAAAGCGGGAACAAAATTAGCAATGGGGCAAGAGGTGGGGAGTGGGGGGGTGTCACCTTTCTAAGTCACCGGCCTAAAAGGAAGCGCCACCACTAAGAACCAGAGAATCCAGCATCAGTACAGGATCAATCCATACCATCCACACATCATTTTCTTGCTTGAAGACTCTCACCTGAGAGGGCAGCATAGAGTAGTGGAGGGAGAATCTGCCCCTAAGTAAAAAAAAAAAAAAAAAAAAAAAAGCTGAGTTCAAGGCCCCCATATGACACACCCTAGTTGTGTAACTTTGGGCAAATCACTCAAGCCTCTCATGACCCACAGAAAACTCTCCAGGTTGAAGAAAAGGTACCAAGCTGTCTTGGGAGAATTCCCTGCCTTAGTAAATTCACAGCTCCAGATTCTGATGGCTCCTCTAACAGAGCAATGATCTGGACAGAGTAGAAATGAACTGGCCATCTCTCCCTCTTTCTCTATAAACATCATCATCTCTCCCCCTCAAAGCTCCCCCTTTCCCAAATTTCCCCATTACTATGGAAAGTAACACTATCCTCCCAGGTTCATAAGTCTTCTCTCTCTCTCTCTCTCTCTCTCTCTCTGTCTCTGTCTCTGTCTCTGTCTCTGTCTCTGTCTCTGTCTCTGTCTCTCTGTCTCTGTGTGTGTGTGTGTTTCTCTCTCTATCTGTGTGTGTGTGTTTCTCTGTCTGTCTGTCTGTCTGTCTCTGTCTCTCTCTCTGTCTCTCTCTGTCTCTGTCTCTCTCTCTCTCTGTCTCTCTCTCTCCTCCCCTATTCCAATCAGTTGCCAAATGCTGTTGATTTTTACCTTTATAACATATTTTATATGTGCCCCACCCCCGGCCTCTGACTCTCACCATCCTGGGGCATGTTTGCATTACCCATGCCTGGATTATTGTAATAGCCTCCTGAATGATCTCTCTGACTCATCTATCCCCATTCCAAACTCCAATCAGATACCAAGTTTTTCCTAAATCGAAGTCTGGGTCATCTCCGATCTAACTCAATAAACTCCAGTGGCTCCTATCATCTCAAGGATCAAAGATAAAATCCTCTGTTTGGCATCCAAAGCCCTTCATATACTGGTGTCCTCTACCTTTCCTTTCATCTTACACTCTACTTAGCCTTACATACTCTTCTATTCAATAACTTCCATGTTGTCTCTTAAACAAGATACTTCATCTCAGTTTTCTGTGTCCTGGAATTCTCTCTCTCTTCCTTTCCACCTCCTGGTTTCACTGAAGTCTCAGTTAAAATCTCACCTTCTTCAAGAAGACTCTCTTCATCTCTCTTAATCCCAGTGCCTTCCAAGATTATGTCCCATTTATCCTGTTTATACCGTTTGTACGTAGTTTTACATGTTGTCTTTCTCACTAGATTTTAAACTCCTTCATGGCAAGACTAGGTTTTTTTTTTTTGTTTGTTTGTTTGTTTGTTTGTTTTAACCTTCTTTGTAGTCTTAGCTCTAATTCTGGAGCCTGGCACATTAATAGGTGCTTGTTGACTTTATTTAACAAGACGAAGAGATGGAGAAGGATTCGGTACTATTGAAGCACTGGGCCCAAAGAATCCCCTGTTCGTGGATGAGAGAGAGCAAGGAGAACTCAACATTTTCAAAAACAAATATTAAGAAAAAATAATAAAAATAAAAGAGAAAAATAGATCCAAAGTTCAATGTCAGTTTCAAGAAAAGTCTCTAGCAGTCCAGAACTATTTAACTTTTTTTTTTTTAATCAATGCTTTGTATAAAGACAAAGATTGTGTGCTAGTGAAATTTATAGATGGCATGAAGCTAGGATCTACAGTTAAAACTTTAGATAACTAAGTGTTGGGATCTAAATTTAGGCCAGACTAAAGTGATGGGTCTAAAAAGACTCCATAGATATAAATGTAAAGCATATAATGAATGGTTCAGTCTTGGGATCATGAAGACTTGAGTTGAAATCTTAACTCTAAGACTGTGGGCAAGTCATTTAACTTCTCAGCGAATCACACACTCCAAGGCAACTCTCCAAGATTATCAGTTGCAGATACTTACTGTTGCAGATAAGTGAGAAAGAATTTCTATGCTGGATGTCTCCCACACTGATGAAATAACACCACAAGTCTAGACAGAACTCCCCCCCCCCCAAAAAAAAGAAGTCTTTCACTTGAGTTAAAAAATTCAGCTTTAAAACTATTTCTCTAAAACTTCGATATATAGAAATTCATGCAAAAAATCAGAGCGGGGGGAAGAGGTTATTGGCCTGCAAGCTCAACGGGTATCAACAACATGGCATGGCAGCCCAAAAAGCTAGAGTGACCTCAGGCTTCCTTAAAAGGGCAGAAAAGAAGCAGCCTGCCGTAGCAAAGTGACCATTGACCTCAATAATCATGGTTATTTGCCTTGCTTCTGACAATATTTCCCCAGATTACTTTCTAAGACTCTGAACTATAAAGAAGATGCCCATCCATATTGGTAGAAGGAGGTTTTTATAGATAGAAAAAAACACAATCTAGTTATATAGAGATAGAGATAGGTAGACAGACAGACAGATAGATAAAGGGATATAAATATAAATTTGTTGTCATTTGTTCATTGAAAGGAGGAGTGAACTTTTAGCCTGTTAATCAAAACTGGTTTATTGAACCTATCAACAAACATCTATTAAGCTTCTGACGTGTGTCAGATGCTGTAGTAAGTTTTAGGGATACACAAAAGACAGTCCCTGTCCTCCAGGAGCTTACAATCAAATGGGGAAGGCAACATGCAAACAAATATAACCAATACAAGGTATATACAGAAGAAATATGAAATAATTAACAAAAGGAAGGTGCTAGAAATAAAAGGGATTGGGAAAGTCTTCTTATACAAGAAGGGATTTTTTTTTTTTTTTTTTTTAGGACTTAAAAAGAAGTCAGAGAAGCCACTAGAGAGAAGTTGGGAAGGGAGACTATTACGGGCATGGAGGACAGCCAATGAAAATGCCTGGAGCTAAGAAATAATGGCTTGTGACAGGAAGAGCAAGGAGGGCCCTCTGGGGCCAGGATTAGAATAATATCAGGGAGTAAAATATATGTAAGAAGACAGGAAAGGAGGGGATTCAGTTATAAAGAATTCCTTTCTAGAGTCTCTGTATGATTAAACAAATAGATTTTATTTATATACAAAGTATTTATCACATAGTAGATACTTAATAAATGCTTGTTCCCTTCCCTTTTTAATCTAGCTTCAGACTTTAAGAGAAACACATCTATCTCTAACAAATGTGTTAGAGCTCCCTCGTTCAAATGAGGTAGTACTATTCACTAAGGAGATAAGAGAAACAAGTTAACTCTAATTTAAAGTACCTATCTTTTCCCCTTCCCTGCCTCCCAGCACGTGTCCTAAACTGGGACATGCTTGGGATTGGGGCCCAACTTAGAAATGGAGGAAGAGAAAACATGGATGTTAATGCAGAGAGTCGGGCAGAATTCTGAAAGCCTTCAGTACAGTCATTTTCCTGAGATCTTCAGTTAAGAAGAGCCCTATTATATATCTCTGTTGTGAGGAACTTGCTGGCACAGAGTTGGTTCCCATTGATAAAGTCATGGTTGCTCCCCGAAGCTTACATTCCCTTTGATCATCTCTCCCCCTTCATTAGGTTGTAAGCTAGGCCAGAGATGTTTCGAAATGAAATATCACAGAGACTCACCCTATAAGACACTAAACATTATCCAACATGCCATGACTCAGGAGGAAAAATTAATGGCACTCAGAGGCTGATTAAGAGATCTGTAAGGAGAATGGACTCTATAATAGCTAGAATCCCAAGCACTTTGGCCAAGTGCAGGTATCCTGGGAGAGGAGGCAGGAGAAAGGATGGGTCCTTTGAACACTAGTTAACTCTAGGAGGCCCTTAAACTACAGTAGGGGTCCAGAAGGAACACTTTATTACTGAGCCCCCTCTCTGAGGGACTGTCTTTTGCCTATTTTTGTATCCGTATCACTTAGCATAGTGCTATTAAGGTCCAAAAGGAGACCCCAAGAAGTTGGGGTCTCAGACTGGTGTTACAAGGTGTCTCAAAAGTATTTGCAGGCTTGGACCCATCTCTAAGTCAAGGGGCAAAGTTTATTTTAATTGAAGCAGGCTAAGTTCCAAAAGAATTTAGTAAAGAACCAGGAACTAGGAGACAAATTGATGCAGTTCTTCATGTCATTGACATGTTAATTTTATAGTCCAGAAGTAGAACTGAGGAGTGCTCTCAGGAATTTGGTTATCACTGACCAGCCTATTATGTACCTGACAATTAGCAATGTTTGTAGGACTCTCCTAAGGCCAGAAGACTTTAGAATCATTGACAGATTGTTAGAACAGTAGCACTCTAAGGTCACGTATCCCTGCTATAACTTCCTTAAAATCTAGGAGAAGGAATATTATTATATGCCTAAGCCAGAAGATTTTTAGAATCATTGACAGATTGTTAGAACAGTAGCACTCTAAGGTCACGTATCCCTGCTATAACTTCCTTAAAATCTAGGAGAAGGAATATTATTATATGCCTAAGGCCAGAAGATTTTTAGAATCATTGACAGATTGTTAGAACAGGAGCGCTCTAAGGACAGGTATCCCTGCTATATCTTCCTTAAAATTTAAGGGAAGAAATATTATTATTTTCCTAAGGCCAGGAGACTTTTAGAATCATTGACAGATTGTTAGAACAGTAGCACTCTAAGGTCAGGGGACCTTAAAGATTATTGCTACATTTTCCCTAGAAGGTGTACCTTCTCAGTGCCTGGCACACAGTAGATACTAAATAAATGTTTATTGATTGATCAGCTCATCAATATCACTGTTACGTATATTCTCCAAGGTCTAAGGCAGAGGAAGTTTTCATCTCTCCAAAACCTTTTCTGTGCCCAGCATTTCTGTGACCAGTAAAGAACTGGAAACAAAAGGAGTGCTCATTGACAGGAGAATGGGTGAACATATTTTGATATGTGAATGTATTGGAGTAATTAATAATAATAGCTAATATTTTTATATAATCTATTGTGTGCCAGGAATGTCTCAGCTTAGGACATGTGCTGGGGGGCAGGGGAGAGGAAAGGATAGGTATTTTAAATTAGAGTTAACTAGTTGTCTCTTATCTCCTTGGTCATTTGAACAAGGAAGCTCTAATATATTTGTTAGAGATAGATGTATTTCTCTTCTTAGACTTGGGTGGGACAAGACTACTAGCTCAAATAAATCAAGGAGATTTCTGGAAATAAAAGCAGAAAAGAATTTTATTCTGATTTTGCAGGAAAGGGCGTCTCCCTCCCAACAAAACATTATCTCAATTGCTCCTTACAACAACCCTGGAAGATGGGTACCATTGTACAGATGAGGGAATTGAGATAAAATTATTTGTCCATGATCACACAATTACTAAGGGTCTTATGCTGAATTTGAAGTCTTCCTGACTCCAGACCTATCCGGGCTATATCCACTGTACCACTTGGCTGGTGCTTTGATAAATGACAAATAAAAATACAGGAAAACTCGGGAACACTCGTATGAAGCTGGAGATTGATGACCTCGGGTCAGAAGAACAATGGCTACAGAAGAATGCTGAAAGACAATCTTCTGGAGGCAAGAACCAGTCTTTGTGAACCTACCTGGGAATTGGTGATGAAGCTTGCTGCCCTCCTTTTTCCGGAGAGGTTAAGGATCATAAACCTAGAACTGGACGCAATCTCAGAGGTGGCAGACTGTCAGCGTAGAATGAGGAATGCGTTAGTTGACATGGCCAATGTGTTGACTTGTTTGTGTCTTTTGTTCAGAAGTTTTTACTTTTTTCCCCCCTACTGGGGTAGGGGGGGATCTATTGGAAAATAACAGCATCATTTTTAAAAGGAGCCTCATGAAAATATTTTTTAAAAAAATTATGGGGAAAGTCTCCGCGGGGAAAGGCTGAGTAAGCCTTAATGAGCTGTTCTGCAGTCATAGTGGACTCTTCACCCTCCCTCTCAGCCCACACTTAATCAGCTTCTGAGTGCCACTGAATTTTTCCTGTTGGACAACACTTGGTGGCTCATAGAATGTCTTTGGGATGCTTCCTTTTGCACAGCACTAGAAAAAAAATTAGCATTTATTAGAACTTATCTATTCAAGCCCTGTGGACAGATCCTAGTCCCCAGTACTCTCCCATCCAGTCTCTCCTTTCCTTCTTCATGACCATCCTCTCCTCTAAGCTCTGATTGTATTGACTTCTCCACTGGTCTCTTGCCCTCTAGGAGAGGCTCAGTAAATACAACTTTGGGCCTGGAACCAGGGAGACCTGACTTCTGAGCCAGCTCAGATAGTTACTAGTTACCCTGAGCAAGTCACATGGCCTGTTTCTGCTTCAATTTTCTCATCTGTAAAATGGGCATTAAAATAGCACCTATTTCCCAAGGTTGTTGTGAGCATCAAAAGAGATGTTTGCATAGTGCCTGGCACATTGTAGGTGCTTAATATGCTTATTTCTTCCCTTCTTTCCTTCCTTCAAACAACTTAATAAACATTACTTACTATGTGTCACCCCCAGGGATACAAAAACAAAATAGTTCCTGCTTTTGAGGACCTGCTCTGGGCAGGAGATGGGGAAAGCACATGTAGATAAGCAAATGATCCAATCCAAGAAATATATAATGAGTGCCTAGGGATGCAATTAATAAAAAGAAAGAGAATTCTTTCTTTTTATTCTTCAAGGAACTTACAATCTAATAGGGAAGAAAATATACAAAAGGAGACAGGAAAGTGGGGGGGGGTAACACTTCCAGGCAGGTACTAGAGAGAGACAGACACAAAAGACAGAGAGAGAGAGAGAGAGAGAGAGAGAGAGAGAGAGAGAGAGAGAGAGAGAGAGAGAGAGAGACAGAGACAGAGACAGAGAGAGAGACAGAGACAGAGACAGACAGAGAGACAGAGAGAGAGAGAGAGACAGAGAGAGAGAGAGACAGAGAGAGACAGACAGACAGACAGACAGACAAACAGACAGACAAAGACAATATTATCCCCCTCTCCTCTGGGTTAACTTCCTTCTGCTCCAGGACTAACTAGGATTCAGTGATTGATCACAGACTGGATTATACCCCTGTGCCCAGTCCTACAACTGTAGCCTTACCTCTTCACAACATAAATGGAATACAAAGAAGGCCCTGTCCTTGGGATGTTGGGAGACAATCTCCCTTAGATGGCTAACTTTTAGAAGTTGTGAGAGTTTGTTTTTGTTTTAGGGAGGGTCAGATAGAAGGGAGCATAAGTATACAGAATGTTTCTATTTTAAAGATGGACCAGGCTTCAGCTGCTTGTAAAGTTGGATGTTGATTTCTGTTCCTTTTAAGTACCAACTTTGTAAGTAGTGGGCATGTTGCCAGGCTAACCCACAAAAGCTTATTTAACTTCCAGTATTCCTGAATTAGAATCATAGCTACAGAACTGGAAGGTAACTTAGAGATTAGTCAATTCAGTCCCCCCCATTTGACAGATGAAGAAATTGAATCCAAAGGAAAAAAATACAACAAAAACTGTTTCCTTAGGTCAGCAGTGACTAGTAGGCCAAAACTTGCATCCAGGTCTCCTAATTTTAGGTGTACTTTCACATTTGTCATATTGTGAAAGAAAAATCAAACCAAAAATGAAAAAAAGTAAGAGAAAGAAAAAGCCAGCAAAAAAGGATAAAAAACACTATGTTTTGACCCATATTCAGTCTCCATAGTTCTTGCTCTAGATCCAAATCTATTGGAATGGACAAATCATTTTATCTCTTTGAGACTTAGTTTCTTGATTCTGTAAATAATTTCTTTATTATTTTGAAATAATATTTGCTCTAAAGTTTCAAGCTCATCTTGAATTGAATTGAATATCTGTATGTGCACAAAAAAAATTTTTTTATCATTTCTTCAAAAAAATCTTCCTCTCAATTTTCTGTAGCATTGTAAGTAACCATCTTCAGATTTTAGGATTTAACTTTGGTTTTATCAATATTTGAATTTTTAAATATTTGTTCATGTGCAAATGTCCATTTTGGCTTTATCCACACATTTC
This sequence comes from Sminthopsis crassicaudata, assembly GCF_048593235.1. Lineage (NCBI taxonomy): Eukaryota > Metazoa > Chordata > Mammalia > Dasyuromorphia > Dasyuridae > Sminthopsis > Sminthopsis crassicaudata. Next base: position 207,123,745 of record NC_133622.1, read on the forward strand.
CATTTGGTAGAAATTATTGTTATCTGCACTTTAAAAATTAAAATAAAATGTGTTTTCTTAAAAAAAGAAATAATATTTGCTCTGCTTCTCTTATAAGGCTGTTTTTAGAAGAAATTAAATAAGGGATATGAAATTATTTACCAACTTTAAAGTGTACTGATGAGGTATAATGGGAATGGTGTTGAACCTGGAATCAGGAGGCCCAGATACAATTCCTGAAATTAATTAGAGGATGAATTTGAGCAAGCCATTTAAGTTACCTGAGTCTTATTTTTTTTTAAAGTGGTGATAATAATCCTCTTACTATATTCTCAAAAGATTATTGTGAACAAATTCTTTAAAAAAGATTTTTTTTCTTTTTCATTTTTAAAATGAAATATGCATGCTATGTATATTGTTGTTTTTCTGAGAGGTTAAGTCAACAAGTATTTTATTAAGCGTCTACTACTATGTTCTGGGCACTTTGCTAAGTGCTGGGGATACAAAGAAAGGCAAAAGACAGTTCCTATTCTTACAGGGCTCACAGTCTAATGAGGGAGTCAATGTACAAATAAGATATAGACAAGATAAAATTAAAGGTAGCCTTAGAGGAGGATCAAGGAGAATTGACTGAGATCAAGGAGGATTGAGAAAGATTTCTTGCAGAAGGCAAGGCTGGAAGAGAAAGTCAGGCGAGCGAGGAGACAAAAAAGAGGGATAGAATTTCAGGCATCAACAACAGTCAGTGCAAATACTTGCTAATAAAAATGGAGATGGAATAGCATGTTGAGGAAAAGCAAGGAAACCAATGTTGCTGAACTTAAAAAAGAGAAGAATAAGTGTAAGAAAACTAGAAATGTAAGAAGGAGATGGCTTAGGAAAGTTTTAAAGTAATATAGGGGGGGTTATATTTTATAATAATGGAGATCGTAAGGAGCCACTGAAGTTTACTGAATGGTGATGAGTTGGGAAAGATCCATGGTCCCCCCTATGTTTTAGGATTTATTTCAGCTGGGTGAAAAATGGACTGAGTGAAAAGACTTGAGATAAGTAGACCAACTGGGAGACTAGTAATAATCCAGGCAGCATGGCCTAGTGGATAAAGAGCTGGTCTTACAGTCAAGAAAACTTAGATGATTCAACTCTTACCTTCGACACATTCTGGTTATATGATCCTGGGCACATATGTAAGTCTTTTGGTTGTTGCAAATATCTGGAAACAAAATAGATGCTTGTAGATGGGGAAATAGTCAAACAAATTATGGAATATTATTGGCATATTATTATGCTGCAAGAAACAAGAATTATGTTGAATAAAGAGAAACATGAAAGGACCTAGACAAACTGATGTAAAGTGAAATAAAGAGTCAAGAAAGCAATGAACACAATGACTATAGTCATAAAAGGGGGGAAAACAGCAATAAAAAATTGAAATTAAATGTGAAATTACAAAGAACAAGCATAGATCCAAAGAAAAGATATTAGATATCCCCCACTCCTTTGAAGAGGTCCACAAGTGTGGAACATTGCATATATTTTTAAGTTTTTTTATGTAGTGATTGGTTTGGTTTTTCTTTTTTTTTCCTCTATTTTTCTCCAAACAAATGTTCTTTGTTGTATGGAATGGGTAACAGAGATAAGAGAAAAGGATATGAAGAAAATTTAGGAAATGTGAAAACAAAAAATATGAATAAAATTTATTTTTAAAACATATTTTTAAAACAATTTAAAACATAAAACTTCATTTTTGAAGATTCTTTTTCATGCAGCTAACAGCTTACATTTCTATTAACTTTATATCCAGAATTGAATGAAGAGGAAAGCAATCTGTGTCACATTTAGAAAATTATCCACTGTGCTTAATGACCCAAAGTTTCTCTCCGACACAAAGACTCATCTTTCTCATACCAAAATTCTTCCCAAGAAACTATTTGGCTGTGAAGCATGGAATACCAGTCTCTGAAGAATTAAAGTTGCAGGTCATCCATAGGTCAATGAAGAGATGCATGGTGAGCTTAAGAAATCCGCTTCACATTAACAAAGAAATGTCTGACTAGAACAGGAGATAGGTGGTCATGTGGCCAGAGTGGGGGGAAATGGATGGGCAGCCGTGTCTTTTTTTTTAATTGAAGTTTTTTTATTTTCAAAACATATGCAAGGATAATTTTTTCAATGTTGACCCTTGCAAAACATTGTGTTCTAATTTTCCCCCTTTCCTCCCATCCCTTCCCCTAGATGGCAGGTAATCCAACATATATTAAACATGATAAAAATATATGTTAAATCCAAAATAGGCATGCATAATTATGCAATTATCTTGCTGCACAAGAAAAAATCAGGTAAAAATGAGAAAGAAAATAAAATTCAAGCAAATCACAACAAAAAGAGTGAAATGCTATGTTGTGCTCCACATTCAGTTCCCACAGTCCTCCCTCTGGGTGTAGATGGCTCTCTCCATCACAAGATCATTGGAACTGGTCTGAGTCGTCTCATTGTTGAAAAGAACCACGTCCATCAGAATTGGTTGCTGTGTACAATGATCTCCTAGTTCTGCTCATTTCACTCAGCATCAGTTGATGTAAGTCTCTCCAGGATTCTCTGAAATCATCCTGCTGGTCATTTCTTACAGAACAATAATATTCCCTAACATTCATGTACCATAACTTTTTAAGCCATTCTCCAGCTGATGGGCATCCGCTCAGTTTCCAGTTTCTTGCATTACAAAAAGGGCATCCATATGTTTCAATGCTAAGAAATCTCAAAGAAGACCCCTAGTACATTGAATCCCTTTCCAACCTCCATCCCATGGAGGATTTGATGAAGAACATGAACAAGAATCGTACAGGATAAGAACTTGTGGTTGTATCACCATCTACATTGTTGAAAGGCATAGTTATAAATCTTTTGGTTGTGGCAAAGACCTAGAAACAAAATAGATGGGGGTGGGAAATAGCTAAATAAATTATGGTGTTTGAATATAATGGCTTATTACTGTGCTATAAGAAACAAGTATAATGGTGAATAAAAAGAAGCATGGAAAGACGTAGATGAACTGATACAAAGGAAAATGAAGAGTCAAGCCCTCATCCCCAAGATCATAGATCTCCACCATAAATCATAAAAACAACCATTATCCAGTTTAATTCAGTTCAATACCCATTTTTAAGTGAGGCACTGGGCATGCATTTACCCACTAATCACACCGAGAAGGAAACAAGAGAGCTATCACTCTTTTATAAACAATAAAATGAGTTTCAGGAAGATAATGATTTTTGGAGATCCCAAAGGAAATAGATAGAAGAATCAAGACTTAAACCCAGAACTTTTGCCTCTAAATCCAAGACTTTTTCTAGTGGACCATGAACTTTTGGTATTGGGAATGGGTGATGCTTAACTGGGACCTGAGAAACCTTTGGGGATTATTATTTATTTGGGGCCAGGTCCTTGGTTTATGAGGGTGCAAGACAGCTGGATTTCACTGTCAAGTTTTCACTATAGGATTATAGTTTCACATAATTCCTGATTTAAAAGAGATCTTAGGAAATCATCTGATCCCACCACTTAAGATGATAGGATTGGAGACATAAAGTCAATGTAGCCCAATGCCATCATTCTGCAGAAAGGGAAACTGAGGCTTAGAGAGATGAAGCAACTTGCCTAAGATCACACATTAAAGCAAGGAACAAAATCAGATCTCAAGATATACATCATCTGACTCCAAATCCAGCTCTTTTATTTAGTCATTTTCAGTCATGTTCAATTCTTCTTATCCTATTTGTGATTTTCTTGACAAAGATACTAGAATGGTTTGTCCTTTCCACTTCCAGCTCGTTTTACAAATGAAGAAACGGAGGCAAATGGGATGAAATGATCTGCACAGGGTCACACAGCTAGTAACTGTCTAAGACCACATTTGAACTCAGGTCTTCCTGACCTTAGGCCCAGCACTGCACCACCTGCCCTAGGTCCAGCTCTACTGCTACTCTTCAAAGAAACCATCTTATACATTCCCTTCTGAATTTCCAGATTTTTGTTTCCAAAACTACATTTCCTTGACCTTTACATGAAACAATGGTTTTGCCCAGAAACTCAGAAAGAGACAATCTTAGGAGCTCATTATCACTCTCAGTCTCCCTAAAAGAAAGCACCTCTCTAAGCACTTATTCTTGGCCGATCCCCGTTGTTGGACGAAGGGCAGCTGCTATTTCTAGTTTTGACCATTCCAGTTTAACAACCGTGTGGGCCAGTTTCTAAGCCAGGGGGCTGCCTGCATTGAAGAGAGGCAAACAAAGCTGGGACAGGTCTGTACTTGGGGCAGATTGCTTTGCCTGGGAAATAGAATAAAACAGATGCTAGTTGCAAGCACTCCATGCTGGGTACCATTGGATGGGGAAAAGTGATGTGAGACCGCTCATTTTCTCTTCCTCCCCCAGTACAAAGACTTTACCCTTCTCTATGATAACCACCTATTTTCTAATGCCTCTTCAGGGCCTCGTTACAATTTTCAAGGCTCCAAAGTGGTCTTGAGTTTTCAGCATGAAAAATCATCCAGCTTTGGCAAAGGTCGTCACCTGGATTCAGGGTTTTCCATGAATGAGAGCAATGGAATGGTCAGTATGTATGTCAGGCTAGCCAGCTTTCCGTGGCTGGTAGACAAAGGATGCTGGGAGGATTCCAAGCAGTTTCCTTGTAGTTGTGGCCGTCAGCCCAAGGGGTGCCTGGGCTGTGGAGGGGGAGGTGCTCTCTCTCCCCATTCCCCATCCTCCCTCTCCACAGTCCTAATCCTTTTGCAGCCAAGATGACCTGTTCTGAGCAGGCGTGTGTCTGGTTGCACGTGGCTATGAATGTGCAACTGACTGAAGAATTGGCAAATTTAGACTGGGGCCATGCTAGGGAGAAAAGGAAAATAGCTCAGTCTTCCCATAGGTGGAGAAAAGGGATATGTTCCTCAATTTTCACTAGAATTGATGGCCATGTCAATCTCATTCTCAAAAAGCTTTAGCAGATCCCTACCGTCTCCAGCAAACAATATAAATTCCTCTGGCATTTAAGACCCTTCACAATCTGGGTTCATACTCCCTATCTAGAGCCTGGAATAATTTCATATTACCCTCTCAAAGTAACCTAAGTACTGGCCAGATTGGTCTATTTGCTATTCCTTCTAGATAACAATCCACCTCCATCCAGTCTCTTCTCTTTACCCAGGTATCCCTCTTACCCCGAGTGCTCTCCTTCCTTGCCTCTTTCTATTGGAACTCTGAGTTCTACTCAAGGTTTAGCTCAAACACCTTCCCTAATTTCCCCAATTGTTTGGGTGTCCCCTCCCTCCTAAATTTTTTGGCGGTTGTCATTCATTTTTGAAGACCAATGATCTCACAAGGATGATATCTTGACATGAGCCATCCTTTGTCTCAATTCTTCAAAATCACTTTTTTTTTTTTTTTTTTTTTTTGCTAAGGCAATTGGAGTTAAGTGACTTGTCCAGGGTCACACAGCTAGGAAGTGTTCAATGTACTAGGTCACATTTGAACTCAGGTCCTCCTGACTTCAGGGCTGGTGCTTGAATTCAGATCTTAATGACATTATGGCATGTTGCTACTCTCCTGTTTTTCTTCCAAGAGGGATGTGTGTGTGTGTGTGTGTGTGTGTGTGTGTGTGTGTGTGTGTGTGTGCCGTATAGAAATTATAGACTACTGGGAAATCTGAACTGATCCTCAGAAACCATCTAGTTGCCCCTCTCTCCCATCTCAATAGTGCTTGCTAATTGAAAAATAAAACAATTTTTAAAAGAAGTATTCCGGACTCAATATATAAAGTATATGTGTAGATAGTTGTAAGTTTATAAAGGACAACTAATCTTTGTAGGACAGAGGAGGGGAGAAACAATGGGTCAGGCTCTGTATCTGTCCAGGTAACTTGCGATTGGGAAAAAGGCAGCAGACCAAAAAAATTAAGAAAAAACTATAGAAGACTTCTTACTTCATTTACAGACAAGCAGAGATCAAAAATTATTCCTTCTTGCAGATATTGCCTGAAGGAAGACACCTGGTCCAAAGAAGAACAGGAAGGGACTATTGGTAAATTCTCCCCTCTCTTTATTTCACGGTTCATGGTAATCCATCTCCAGTGGAAGCAGAGCCTTCTCCTTCAGGAAGAATGGGTTTGTCTGGGAGGGAAGCACTTATCAGCTTTTCAAAATGAGAACCAATATGGATGCCAGCTGAGTGAGTTGATCTCTAGATCACACCAATAGAGCAAACAGATCTGGTCCCATTCTTTTTTTTTTTTTTTTTTTTCCCTGAGGCTGGGGTTAAGTGACTTGCTCAGGGTCACACAGCTAGGAAGTGTTAAGTGTCTGAGACCAGATCTGAACTCGGGTCCTCCTGAATTCAAGGCTGGTGCTCGATCCACTGCGCCACCTAGCTGCCCCCTCTGGTCCCATTCTTGACACTGCTCCTTCCCTAGGGCTCAAGATCCTTCTGGGTAATCTGGGAATGGCAAAGGTCCAGAGAAGGTTTTTAGCAAATAAAGATGAGTGAAAACCCCTGGGTCCCTGTAGGAAGAACTTGTCTGAGGGGTTTAGGCTGAATACAATACAATACAATACAATACAATATTTTCTCCATATTACATTCCAGAAAGATAAAACAAATCAACAAATATTTATTAGACATCTCTTATGTTCCAGGCAGTGTGCTAGTCACTAGAGATCTAAAGACAAAAACAAAATACTCCTTGACACCAAGGAACTAGGAGAAAACATTCTCTCTCTCTCTTTCTCTCTTTCTCTCTCTCTCTTTTTCTTTCTCTCTCTCTCTCTCTTTCTCTCTTTCTCTCTCTCTCTTTTTCTCTCTCTATCTTTCTCTCTCTCTTTTTCTTTCTTTCTCTCTCTCTCTTTCTCTCTCTCTCTTTCTCTCTCTCTTTTTCTTTCTTTCTCTCTCTCTCTCTTTCTCTCTCTTTCTCTCTTTTTCTCTCTCTCTCTCTCTCTTTTTTTCTTTCTTTCTTTCTCTCTCTCTCTCTTTTTCTTTCTCTCTCTCTTTCTTTCTTTCTCTCTCTCTCTGTGTTTGTCTCTGTCTCTGTTTCTGTTTCTCCCTTTTCCTCTTCCTCCTCCTCTTTCTCCTTCCCTCTTCCCCCTCTCCAAAGTCTTGGATTCCAAAAAGTAGAGGTAGAGAAGAAGGGCATCTCAGGAATTAAGGATAGTCAGAACAAATCATGGGAACAGGGAGATGGGATATTATTAATTAGAAACAGCCAGAAGGCCAATTTTGCTTGGCCAGAGAGTGTGTGAAGGGGAAGGAGATTAATATATAGTATACTTGCAAAAGTTAACTGGAGCCAATTTGAAAAAGACTTTAAATGTACACATTTAGAGAATGTGTACAACAGAAAAAGAAACAAGTCCCTAGTTCAACCCCTCCTTATAAGTAGGAAGTAGCAGACTTGGAGCTTGAAGCTTCCAAATCCTGAACATTTCCCATCAGACTCCCAACTGGACTTACATTGAGGGTATAGGAGCCTTTTCCTGTACTCTCAGTGTGTAAGACATAGATTTTGTAAATTAATTTAGAGAATTAGGTTGGATAGAGGGATGGAAAACAAAATAGATGAATAAATGAAAAAACATTGAATGAGCACTTAACATGTATTATGTACTGTGCTAAGTGCTGGGAATACACATGGACAAGCAGGTGAGCCCACACACAGAGAAACTTGTAAGTCAGATGGAAAGGCTTCATGGTCTTTAGGGTTTAGTAGCGAAGCAAATGGTAGTCATCTCCTTCAATAATATTCCACTGATCAAACTACATCCATTTATGCCATTTGATGGAGCCATGAACTTTGGTGGTGAGAGCTTTCTTTTTCAGATCTTCAGGGGCTGTGGCTGCTGAGAAGGCACAGCACTTGCCAAAACAGGTGACATCTTCATAAAGGCTGATGATTTATTTCCCTTTTCGATCTGATTTTTCTTTTTTTTTTGTTTTTTTAAAATATTTTTAAAATTAATTTTATAATTATAACATTTTTTGATAGTACATATCCATAGGTAATTTTTTACAACATTATCCCTTGTACTCCCTTCTGTTCCAAATTTTCCCCTCCTTCCCTCCACCCACTCCCCTAGATGGCAGGTGTTCCCATAGATATTAAATATGTTATATTATAACCTAGATACAATATATATGTGCAGAACCGACTTTTGTTGTTGTTGTTGTTATTGCAAAGGAAGAATTGGATTTGAAAGGTAAAAATAACCTGGGGAGAAAAACAAAAAATGCAAACATTTTACACTTATTTCCCAGTGTTCCTTCCCTGGGTGTAGCTGAGTCTGTCCATCATTGATCAATTGGAATTGGATTAGCTCTTCTCTATTTTGAAGATATCCACTTCTAGCAGAATACATCCTCATACAGTATCATTGTTGAAGTGTATAATGATCCTCTAGTTCTGCTCATTTCACTCAGCATCAGTTGATGTCTCTCCAAACCTCTCTGAATTCATCCTGCTGGTCATTTCTTACAGAGCAATGATATTCCATAACCTTCATATACCATAATTTACCCAACCATTCTCCATTTGATGGACATCCATTCATTTTCCAGTTTCTAGCCACTACAAAAAGGGCTGCCACAAACATTTTGGCACATACAGGTCCCTTTCCCCTCTTTAGTATTTCCTTGGGATATAAACCCAGTAGTAGCACTGATGGATCAAAGGGTATGCACAGTTTTGATCTGATTTTTCTTGGCAGCATGATAATTGTGGAAATAATGTATAGAAGAATTGCACATGTTAAAACATAGATTGAATCATTTGCAGGTAGGGGAAGGGATGAGGGAAGGGAGAGAAAAAAAATTAGAACAAGGTTTTGTAAGAGTGAATGTTGAAAACATCTTTGCATATATTTTGTAAATAAAAAGCTTTAAAAAAAAAAAAAGGTTAATGATGGTTGTAGGGTCTGAGATGGACAGTGTCCAGGAGGGTTACTATTATTCTCTAGATTTTTTGGCTCAGAATTTTGGGCTGTCTCTTTAAGATCTAAGGGGAAGTGATGTGATGATCTCACTTGTGCCTTCCTATCTCTCTTCTACAGCACCTGCTACAGCAGTAGCAGCAATCGTTGCTTCAGTGGTGGTGGTGGTAGGAGTTGTTGTTTGATACAAGAGTCCCTAATCTGAGAGTTCTAGAGACACTCAGACCTTACCCTCAAATATAAATAGCACCACTGTCCACAGATTGAAAAACTGGAAATTACTACAGAGGTCATTTAGTCCAACTCCTCCATCTCACAGATGAGGAAACTGAGACCCAGAAAAGTTAAAAAGACTTGGTCAAGATCACAAGTAATAAGCACCACAGATAGAACTTGAACACAGTTCCTCAGATTCCAGAGGCAGTGATCTTTCCACGATACCATGCTAGGTTTGATTGGACTCTTTGGGTTATCTGACCTTCAAGATAGTAAGGGTATCACACAGCAAATTGCTCTAATGGCAGCAAGAGGTAATGACTCAGTGCCAGGAGGAGCTCCATAGTCTGAGTCAATCGTTTAAGGTGGAAGTAAATAATACAAAAAGCATTTTTAAAGCACTAGCAACAAGCCTGGCACTGTCCCAGGTGCTGGACACTCAATGACAAAAGACACTTGGAAATTAAGAAACATGGGAACTTATAAAAGCAACTCTGAAATGGTTGAGGAGGACTTAATCTTCCTTAATCATTGGAGAAATGCTGAAGGATCATTATGTATGCAAATTGGGATCCAGAGGTCTTCTGTACCATAACCAGGTTATTTTCTAAGACAGTTTCTTTAGTTAGCATTTAGGGATCACTTGAATGTTTACAAGTTACTTTATAAATAATATTTCATTTAATCCTCACAACAACTCTGGGAGGTAGGTGCTATTATTATTCTTGTTCTACAGATGTGGAAACTGAGATAAACTGAGGTTTAGTGACTTGTCCAAATACTAATAAGTATTTGAGGCTAAATTTGAATTCAGGTCCTCCCGATTCCAGGTCGGAGGACATTGTACCTTCTGGCTGCTCTTGTATATATTGGGAAGGTTCTGATATAAGGACCAAAAGTTACATATTGTGAGATGACCTAGCAAAATATTCTACATGAGGAGATGGCTATCTTTGTAGATGACAGAGAAAAGTAGACAAGCCTCTCTGGAAAGCCTTCTGAGTGGATTTCTAGAGAGCTTGAAGCCCTGCTTCATTCAATAGGCATTCATGGCCAGGCCATCTCCACTGGGTATTCATAGGCCATCTAATTCTCTTCTCCCACATGAGTCTTTCCATATTTCCCCTTGTAACTAAGTCATATAGTGGATAGAATCCTGGACCTGGAATCAGTAAGATCTGAGTTCAAATACTGCCACCCAGAGTTATTGTGAAGATCAATTGAGAAGATATTTGTAAAGTGCTTTGCAAGGCTTAAAACTCTATAGAAATAGTGCTATCGTTTTACAGCATAATAATATTATACTGCATTCATGAACCTGGGGTAGTAGGAGCCAATAGTATTTAGGTCTCACCATTTCTTCTTGTAGAAGCTCATATTGGGAATAGGTGACAGAGGAGAGAACATAAACTAGAATTGGTGGATGTGCCTAAGTTAGGAAGGACAGACGGAGTGTGTGCCCAGAGGAATGACCTGGACCCTGAGATCTACACCCTCACACAGATTGCTAATTCAGTGAATTCATCCGCTTCCTGCTGGGACTTGAGGCAATAATCCTATACCTGTAGGATTGTGCACAGCCATGGGGAAGTCCAGATCAGGGTTGAAAATGGGTGGGTTCCAGAGCCATAACTAAAACTTTTAGTACTGCAGGCAGTCCCACAAACTACAAAGTAGGGAAATTGGCAATGAGCACATCCCCAGCAGGGGTTGGAAGAGAAGGAACGAGACTGATACTGATGGCTGCCATTCAGGGGATTAGAGGGAAAGTATGGTAAAGTCTCAGTCTCATGTTTGATACCCTTCCTCGAACTAAGTATTTCCTTTGTAACAAGTAATATCCAGAGATCTATTCAGCATCCTTTAAATTCAGCACCCTGAGGCAAAGCCCCAATTATCCCACCCTAGTTTCTGGGGTGGCTGAGCCCATGGGCAAAGCCCAAACAAGAGACCTCCACTGAATAGCAGTTGCATTTTGGGGAGCCAGACCACGAAGTCTCAGAAAGTCCTGAGGGTAAACCGGAGACGATGAATAAAACAACATGAATAAAGGTCTGAAGTCTGAATAGACATTATTTGCTTTTTGTACACCTTGGATTCTGAAAACATTTCTAATTAGAGTTCCTCCCCCACCCAGCGATTCAGTCACGCCATGATGAGCAGCTGGCTCTCTCTTAGCCTATAACTGAATTTTATTCCTAAAGAATCATCCTTTGTCTCCAACGATTCTCCCTAAGTAGCGGAATGACCCACTTAGGGCTTCCCTCCAATAGCCGCATCTGCTTGGTCACAGCCTGGATCTCTGGGCAGGGTCTCTGGACATGGTTAGTTGCTGCTCTAGCCCTGCTGGCTCATGGAGCTATTGTGAGGATCACAAGAACCAAAAGATGGGGAAAAGCTTTGAGCGGCACCTAAAAGCCAATAAATATGAGGCTCTGCCAGCCAGGTAGTGAGTAAAGAAAAGGAAATGTAAGACTCTTTTTCCCCTTGGAGGGATTCCAATATTTTATTAAAACCCAGATTTTTGTTCTCATACATGTCTCGCCTATTTTGAGATCTTTACCAATGCCATTCCCTATTCTTGCAATACCATCTCCCCACCATTTTGATCTTTTAACCTCTTCCCCAACTTCAAGGTCTAGCTCAAATGGCAGCCCCTCCAGAAAACCTCTCCCTGTCAGAAATGAACTTTTCCCTCTGCACTTCACACACGGAACTCTCCTGTGTCCTTACCACATATTCTAATTTATATTATGTTTTTATATACAAGAAGGCGTTTTAATAAGGTCACTGGATGTGAGATCTACAAATCTTAGGTTCAGATCCCACCTTGGATACTCACTCCTGAGCAAATCACTTAATCCATTTATACCTTAATTTCCTTATCTATACAATAAAGAGCTCCTGATCTATCTCTAGATTCATTCTAGATCTGTGATCTTATAGTTTATGTTACCAATTAGACTGAAAGCTCTATGAAGGCAAGAAATACATCAGATTTTTTTTTACAGCTATCCCTTCCCCCTCCTTTCTAGGAGGCCTCAAAATTAGATGCTTATTTAATTTCTATTTCTCATAGCAAGGTGCAGACTCAGCTCTGAAGTTGGAAAAGACTTAAGGGACTATTCTCTCCTTTGAGACAAGTGAAGGGACTTACCCTAGCTCACCTAAATAAAAGTGTTAAAAGCAGGATAAGACCCCCTCCTTGAGAATTTGTGATTTTTCCATAGTACTAATCATTACAGGGAAATCACTACTGTCCTTTCCCCCTCCTTTTTAGGGGATCTCAAAATTAGAAGATGGTTATTGAATTGCTATTTCTCATAGTAAGATGCAGACTCAGAGCTCTGAAGTTGGAAAAGACTTAAGAGACCATTCTCTCCTTTCAAAGGGGAGAAATGAGACACAGGTGCCCTAGCTCATCTAAGCAGTGTTAAAAGTAGAAGGATTAAACCCTCGGCTTGAGAACCTGTGATTTTTCCATAGTACTAATCATTACAGGGAAAAAGTATTCTTCTGGATGTGAAAGGAAAGCCCTCAAGGTTTCTTTGTTTAGAGGTTAAAATCTAAGGTTTTTTAACCTTTTTTACCTTGAGAGCATCAACTGCTACTGAGTACAATTAGGTTGCAAAGCATGGATGGCAGAGAAGACAGACAGCACTATGGCAATTCCTATTGATGCTCCGGCTTCTCTCCATCTCTGAGGCTGCCTCTAAGCTTGAGATAAAAGCAGAGACCGTGGACTTTGGGACTATTCTGCCCTACCACTGTCAGAGACTGTTAGAGAAGGAGGGAGGGCACAAGAGCCAGGGGAGATGTCTGTGTGAATGGGAATTCTGGGAATGTAATGTTCCTCAATGATTTTTTGACCATATGAATGTTGTGTTCCTTTGTGTTATACAAGTCTATTGTAGCAGGCTTTGCTGACACTTGCCTGCTGTCTTGGGCAGGGTTTAGGTGAGATTTTTTGTTATGAGATCAGAGATGACCATTTCTTTGAGTACACTTGGAGTTCTTTCCAATTCTCTTGACTGATGATGCAGTGGATAGAGCACCAGCCCTGAAATCAGGAGGAGCTGAATTCAATTAATCCCAATTACCTTATGCAAAAAAAAAAAAAAAAAGAAAAAGAAAAAAAAAAAGAAAGCAATTCTCTTGATTGTAACTTTGTCAAAGGTCAAGGGATTTCAACATAGGACTCCCCTCTCCCCACCCAAATGGTAGTTTTTGGTCACTAGACTAAGAGGAGGCAATGAGGACAACAGTTTGGGGTTCTGATATTGTTTATACAACCCATCGTATTTGTTTTGCAGAGAATCCTTGAAATTTATGGGCAATTTAACTACTAAAGTAGTTTAAATGGTGGTGGTCTGGATTTGGAGTTAGGAAGACCAAATTGTGCCCCTAATATTGGTTAATTATAGGACCAGGTTACTTAAGCTCTAGTCACCTCATTTTCCTCAACTATAAAGTCAGGATAATAATAACACTTACCTCCTATTGCTGTTGTGAGTATAAAATGAGATCATATTTGAGCAAGAAGTCTGGCACACAGTAGGCACTATATAAATGCTTGTTTCTTTCCCTTCTCCCCATCTATGAAATTTGGATAATAGAATTGCAGGCAGGGTCGGGCAGTGGGAAATAGCCCTGGGCTAGGAAGATGTTCTAAGACTCAGTCTTAGTCCTATCACTAAGCAGCTGGTTGATTTTTGGAGAAGTCCTTTCCTATCTCTGAACCTCTCAGTTGCTTTATCTCCCTAATAAAGGGGTTGGAGTAGAATCTAGCCCCTAGATGATGGAAGATGGAATAAACAGAAGACGGAAGAGACTTCAGGTCCTGACACTCTACAGCTCTCTGTATCGTAAGTATCGAGGAACATAGTGTGCCTTTTATTCTTGGATTGGATCAGCTTGTACATCTACTTTGCATATATCACCACGTGTAAATTTGTGCTGGGTTATGTATTCCTTAAACAAGAAAATGAGCTTTTACTTTTTGGGGTTTTTTTTTTAAGTACTCATGTTAAGCAACATCATGACCATTCCTAAGGTCTGGGCTCACCTGGACCACAGGTTCACTCTGATGTATGTTAAGTGTGCCTTGGTATGTAGAGGAAGGCATGGAGGAGGGAGAGTTCTCTGAAGCAGCAGCCATGGGGAAAGATTATGAGGAGGTTGATGTGGATTCTGTAGAAGGAGAGGGTGGAGAGGGAGAAGAGTACCACTTATCCCCCCCATACAACTCTGCTGCATGGAGCATCCCAAACTCATTAGCTTACCAGGGGTTCTCAGACTTCGGCCCTCTGAGGATGTTCATGCGACCTGCCGGGTTATGGCAAATGGGCTGAGGGGCGGGGACAGAGGGTGAGCTTTTGTTTTTACTAAAGTGCGGCCCTCCCACAGTCTGAGGGACAGGGAACTGGCCCCCTGTTTAAAAAGTTTGAGGACCACTGCCTTAAACAAATATTCAGCTTAACTGTACCCTAGGCAACTTGTTGAGAAGGCAACCTTGATAGTATACAGCTAGCTATCTGGTTACTTTGTCTACACCATCAAGACTGTGATCATATCTAAGTTTTCTATAAAAAAAAATTTCCATCATGACTAGGAAATTAAAGGCTTTAAGGAAAGATGTAAAAAAAAATTAATTTTTTCAAGTTCATACTACAAATTTATTGGATTATGCTGAAATATTCCCACGATTGGACACTATTCTAGCATCTGAAAGGCCAGAGAGAAATCTAATAATCGCAGTGTAGGAAGTCTTACAAAGCCCTCTAATACCATTGTAATTGAACATGATACCCAGAATTGAAGAGAATTCAGGGAAACCAGAAAATTGTGTTATGGGAATAGCACCACCTAGTGGGTTCTAGGGTAGTCACAGCATTTTCCCCCAAATCTGTCATTATGTTTGAATGGCCATGAGTCCTTGGGTTGGGGGTGGAGTGGGGTAGAAAAACTGTTGGGGAAGAAAAATGGAACAAGTGTTTACTAAATATCTATTATGCGCCCGACACTATTATAATATAATAATATTATATTATGCTATTATATATAATATAATATAATATAATATATAATATAATAATATAAGATTAAAGTACTTTACAAATATCTCATTTGATCTGAGGTAATTGTGTGAGGCAAAGGTCTTCTTGACCTGAATTCTATCCATTGAGTCACCTTGTCACATTTAGGTATGGAATAGGACTTGAGTCATAGGATCTCATCTCCCGATTAAGGTTTCAGGTCGGGGGCAGCTAGGGGGCGCAGTGGATAGAGCACGAGCCTTGAATTCAGGAGGACCTGAGTTCAAATCTGATCTCAGGCACTTAACACTTCCTGGCTGTGTGACCCTGGGCAAGTCACTTAACCCCAGCCTCAGAAAAAGAAAAAAAAAAAAAAAAAGCGTAGTTTTTCCTGAGGGTCCCATGCTCCATCTGTCTCTGCTCAGGTCTCGGGGAGGGCATCTTAGGGAAGAGCAGTGTCTACGATGGGTGGGGGTCATGGACATCAGTGCATGTATTGGGAGGAGGGAGTCCCACAAAAACAAGGAGCCAGAGAAGAGATGGATGTGATCAAAGAGGAGAGGATCGATTTGGAATGGGGGGATGGGCCAAGATTAAAGTTGGCCCTAGCAGAGTTTGTGCTTATATCTCTGGGTATATCTGTTTACCATTTTCTGGTTGCTTACAGGGCACCAGGCAATGTGGGCTAGGTAGGAGAGAGGGAGGTTGGCAGGAAAAGAGACAAAGGATCAAGTGACTGTGGTCCCATTAGCAAAATTAAAAACTGGGGACATCAGGGAAATTTATCAGGTTTTAGAACAGGAAAGAACCTTAGAGATCATCTAATCCAATACTCTCCTTTTACAGTGGAGGAAACTGAGTCTCAGGGCGATGGAGTCACCCAAGATGGCACCACTAGTGTGTAGGGCAGAGTGGAGAAGAGGCTTCCTGCCTCCCCGTCCTACTCCTATCTCTTATCTGGAAAGTAAAAACATAAGAATGATAAAAGTTGTAAAGAGGTATTTAAGCAAATGACAATTTATTCAATTAGCAAGCATGTATGTGCCGCTACATAGAATTCCCAATGCCTCTAATTTTGTCTGCTGCATTTTTTATTTCCTTCACAGGGTAATTTTACACTATTTCAAAGTCTGATTCTTTTTGTACAGCAAAACAACTGTCTGGACATGTATACATAGATTGTATTTAACATACTTTAACATATTTAACATGTATTGGTCAACCTGCCATCTGGGGGGGAGGGGAAAGGGGAGGAAAATTAGAACAAAAGGTTTGGCAATTGTCAATGCTGTAAAATTACCCATGCATATATCTGGCAAATAAAAAGCTATTAAAAAAATGTATTGCTAGCCAGTATACTAGGTGCTGAGGAAACAAAGACAAAAATAAAATCATTCCTGCTTCCTGGGAGCTTACATTCTATCAGGGGAAACAACACATGCTTATATTAGAAGATTAAAAGAAAAGATGTAGAAATCTATTCTAATCAAGGCATGTAGGGAGAAGAAAGCAGGTATTCCCCTGCCAGGAAGATACTCTCTAGGTGGGGAGCATTTTTCTTTTCCCTGTTCTTCCTGTCACATGTAATATTGATGAGCTCTATCAATTCAGAACTGGGTCATATTCAGAAACGAGGCAAGAATTTGAAACTGGGGCTTAGTGGAGAACTTCCAGCTGCGTCCCATTCCCAGCTGTCTCCAGGGACTAATTTCCCTTTGGTTCCCAAAGCGTGGTCCTTCAGAGCCGGCCAGTGCTTTCGAGGTCATCGGACCAAGGTCCTTCACTTAGATAGATAATTCAGGAAGAGCAACATGTCCTCTGCCTTCTATTTTGTAAATAGGACAAGTCACTTGATCCTTTTTCCTCTGTGCTTAGCACCCAGGAGTCACCAGGGAATGGTAAACAGACATACATACACCCTACCTGCCTGCTGACCATGAATAGGAGCCAAGGGTCGCAGAAATGGTCAGTCCCATTGCCTGCCCCTTAGCAGGTACACTGGAGACAGGATCATTCTTTGGGTGTCCCCCAGCTTACTGAGTCAGCTCCTCTCAGTGGCCCAGTACTCCATATTAATAAACTGCTCCCCTTTATAAGGGGAAATTTTTTGAGCGAGCTCTCTGGCTCTCTCTGCATGAAACGCATGACTTTAGTGAGAGAGAGAGAGCCAGTCTCTAAATTAGAAAAATCTGGGTTCAAGCCCCCTTTTTTTGGGATGCATTAAAGGTATGATCCTCATCTCAGTGCCCCTAAGATTCTAGGGAATTGGCTGATGTGCATTGCTAAAACAGGAGTTCCCTGCCAAGATGAAACTTGAGGTCTAGTGGACAACTTAAGAATCCTGAGGTCACAGTTAGCTTTCCCTCCTTTAAGATCTCTTTGGGATACAAGCCCAGTAGTAATACTGCTGGATCAAAGGGTATGCACAGTTTGATAGCCCTTATTAGCTGCATGACCTTGGGCAGGTCACTTCACACTCTGAGACTCATTTTTCTTATCTGGAAAACAAGGGGATCGGACTTGATCTTTAAGGTCCCTTTAGATCTAAGCTCCTACAATTTTGACAAAAACTATTGTAAGGATCAAACAGAGTTCATGGATGCAAAAATATTTTGTGACCATAAAATGATCTTGGAACCTGTTTGAAGGGCAGTAACTCAAATTTAACTGGGGTGTGAGAATTTCAGGCATAAACTATATGATTGATACAAGTTCCACTTGGAGTCTCATGTTACTGAATGCAGCACAGCTTAAAGGCATTACTTACTTCCTCCCTCCCAGGTGCTCCCTCTCACTGTTGCCCAGTCTAGTCCCCGGATCCTTTCCCAAAGCTGTCCCACTAGAGCCGATTTCCTTTTTACAGTCTCTCCTACTTCCACCCACCACCCACGGTTCACATCCCTGAAAAGAGCGTCATCTCTTGTGTGGACTCAAACCCTTTAGTTTCAAGATGAAATTATGCTGATGGTCATCTCCATCATCCTGAGATCTCCTTTTTCACACTTCCCCCACGCTGTTCTGCCTTTAGTTTTATGAATTTTCTCATTTTTCAGTTGTTCTATTTTCTCCCCTATTGAGACAGTCCCTCCAAAATTCCCTTAGGCTCTTTTTAAAACCAATCTTTTCTCTACTGACCCCTCTTCACAAACCTTCAGCTTGACCCTTCTACCAATTTACTACTAAGTAGCCCAATCTGCCATTAACTGAATAGTCCAAAGGTTCAGTCCCCAACTCCAAGGATATCCTCAAGCTGTCTCAGGCTGACTTGTTCACAATTAGCTTGTTAAAGAAAGCCTCATTTACATCTATTGGCTAAGTCTCCCCTCTTCTAAGGGCTTCAGTTTTCTTATCTATAAAATGAAGGAATTGGATTAGAGGATCTTTAAGGTCCCAAAGGTCCCTAAGATCCCTTTCAGCTTCTTGGTCCCAAAGCATCTGCTTAATTCCAAATTAAAACTCCATTGATCCTTAAACTGAATATCCTCTAATCCACGCTGCACTTTGGACATAGATTTAATTTTCAAGCCTCTTTCTGATGGATAGGAATCAGAATCTAAGAATTTCACTTTGCACTTTCTACTACACACACATACACATGGAAGAAGATGTATGTTGAAGTAATTGTAAAAAAAAAAAAAAAAAAAGTACATTCCCTTTTCCCCAACTTCCCTCTAGCCTACCTCAGTCTTTAGGGAAGTTAGGCTCACACTTAGCTCATTTACATAGTATTGGTTCCATCAAATCCACATCCAAAAGTGGTAGCCCCACTGAATGAGTCTATCTAAATTACCCAAGACTGAGTCTTAAACATCACTTAAAAATTAAAGTTTTTTATTTTCAAAAAAATCCCACAATTATCACACTGCACAAGAAAAATCAGATCAAAAAGAAAAAAAATTAAAAAACAAAATGCAAGCAAATAACAACAAAAAAGTAAAAACATTATGTTGTGATCCACACTCAGTTCCCACAGGCCTCTCTCTGGTTGTAGAAGGCTCTCTCCATCACAAGATGATTGGAACTGGTTTGAATCATCTCATTATTGAAAAGAGCCAGGTCCATCAGAATTGATCATCATATAGTCTTGTTATTGCCGTATATGATGATCTCCTGCTCATTGCACTTACCATCAGTTCATGTAAGTCTCTCCATGAGTCTCTAAAATCATCCTCCTGATCATTTCTTATAGAACAATAATATTCCATAATATTCATATACCACAATTTATTCAACCGTTCTCCAAATGATGGGCAGTGATTCATCTTCCAGTTTCTAGCTACAACAAAAAGAGCTGCCACAAACATTTTGGCACATACAGGTCCCTTTCCCTTCTTTAGTATTTCTTTGGGATATAAGCCCAATAGCAGCAATGCTGGATCAAAGGGTATTCACAGTTTGATAATTTTTTGAACATAATTCCAGATTGCTCTCCAGAATGGTGGGATGTGTTCACAACTCCACCAACAAGGCATCAGTGTCCCAGTTTTCCACATCCCCTCCAACATTCACCATTATTTCAGCCAATCTGAGAGGTATGTAGTGATACCTCTTTTTATTTTAAGTGGTCTTCATTTGCATTTCTCTGCTCAATAGTCATTTAGAGCATTTTTTCATATGACTAGAAATGGTTTTAATTTCTTCATCTGAGAATTGTCTGTTCATATCCTTTGACCATTTATCAATTGGAGAATGGCTTGTATTCTTATAAATAAATCAATTCTCTATATATTTTAGAAATGAGACCTTTATCAGAACCCTTGGATGTAAAATTCCCCCCCAGTTTACTATTTCCCCCCTAATCTTACCTGCATTGGTTTAGTTTGTACAGACACTTTTTTTTTGGTCTTTTTTATTATAGCTTTTTATTGACAAAACATATGCATGGGTCATTTTCAACACTGACCCTTGCGAACACTTCTGTTCCGACTTTTCCCCTCCTTCCCTCCACCCCCTCCCCTAGATAACAGGTTGTCCTTTACATG